>NW_027509496.1:2032084-2174760 GCF_048541705.1 Temnothorax americanus | reverse complement strand
CACGCGGACTCCGCGGCGCGGCGAAACGCGGACCCCCTCGCCCCGCTCCGCGGCGAAAACGCGAACGCTTCGCGGCGCGGCGAAACGCGGCCAACCCCTCCCCCGCGGTGCCCGAAACGCGGACTCTCGCGGCGCTGGAAAACGTGGTAAACCGCCGGAAAATGCGGTCCGCCCGCCCCCGCCGCGCCGGAAATACGCGGTACCCCCTCCCCTCACCCCCCGGCGCCCGAAAACGCGGAACCCCCCCACCCCGCGGCGCCCGAAAACGTGGTACCCCCCCCCGCGGCGCCCGAAGACGCGGTACCCCCCCCCGCGGCGCCCGAAGACGCGGTATCCCCCCCCGCGGTTCCCCCCTCCCCGCCCCTCACCCCCCCTCGAGCACCACCCGGGGGTAGAATCCTCATTGTATACCTACTGTAGGCCCTCGATGAATTTCCAGATTGTAACATGATGTGCCTGCAAACGTACCGCGAATCCATGATGCCACCCTTCAACTGCGTTGTTGGTACGCGGTAGGTTTTCCTAAGTTCTGTTGTAGACATTCCAGAGTGCAATTGGAAAGCGTGCATCTCGTCGTTTTCCTCTTCGATTCTGTTTTCCGATCCATGTTTCCTCATAATAATCAAGTAGAGGTTGTAATATTACCTCGTTGCAAGTATAAAAATCGGTGTCAATGAGTTGTTCGTATGTGGAAATGACATCATTGACTGGAACAAATTCCAGTGCAATTAATTTTTTTAGCTGTTGTGCAAATTCCTCGTCCTGCGCATATCTTGTTTGTAATCCATTCGTCTGAATATGTTTGTTTCCAAATGCACTGCGAAAAATGAAAATAGCATCCATGCACTGTACTGGTCTGAAACACCTCGTAGAACGCCTGTATGAAACTGAGTTCGTAATCCGTTGTTACGGCGCGGCGGCGGTTGGTTTGAGTTTCCGTTGCAGATTTTTTAATGCGCCCAAAAATTCGATGTAAGTTTCTCGCGATTTTTTTGTTGTAAGTACATATAATCACAAAGAATTACAAAGGTAACAGTACAAAATAATAATATTTTATTAAAATACATAAATTTTTCTTGTAAAAAAACTTAGCGCTGTTAGACCTCGAAATTTTAAATAAATAAATAAATTTATTCTATACTTAATTATAAGCCGCATTATCCGCCGTCCGCGTCGTCACGCACACCCATATCATTCACTCCCACATCCACGCTGATAATCATTTAATATTACTCCCATCGCATTTTTCTCTGAATTATTTTTATTTACTGTTGTCCTTATTTATTTAAAATTTTGAAGTCTAACAGCGCCAAGTTTTTTTACAAGAAAAATTTATGTATTTTAATAAAATATTTTTATTTTGTACTGTTACCTTTGTAATTCTTTGTGATTAAATATTTTATTTTATTGAAAAATACATATATAAAATTTATATTTAAATACAAATTGTATTTCCTCGTTGGATTAAATATTTTAATAAAATATTTGTATTTTGTACTGTTACCTCTGTAATTCATTGTGACCATTAAAAAATACACATGTAAACTTTGTATTTAAATATCTTGTATTCCCTTGTTAAATTTAAATAAAATTTTTTAATCTTATAAAATTGTTATCATACATTCTTTTCTAATTGACACAATGTAAAGATTTTTCAAAGTAGTGCAACAATTATTTTTTGAGGCAATATACATGTTCTCTCTGTAATTGGCGCTCTAATTTAAAGAGATATCATTTCTTTTTTGTAATTGTAATAGATCACTTGAAGCGCGACTTTTCTTTTTGATAAGGAAACATAATTTTGTGACGTGTATCACTTGAGTTATAATTTTTCGGAAATAAAGATACTACTGCTTAGATTTTTTCGAGATTTTTCAAGATATAAAAGTCTACCACTTGTTACTTAAGTTTTTTCGAGGTATAATACTACCACTTTCATTTTTTTTAGGTAACAACATATACACTACTATACGTGTACTTGGCGCCTTTTTTTACCTTTTTTAAAAAAGGTAATTTTGTGCGGATATCACGCCTTTTTGTAGTATATTACGCATTTTATAAACAGTATGTACAGGATAAAGCTATTTGAAGGTATAATACTACCACTTTGTTTTTTTCGAAGTAACAACATAACAGGGTAACAACATAATACATATACACTACTATGCGTGTACTTGGCGCTCTTTTTTACCTTTTTTTTAAAAGGTAATTTTGTACGGATATCACGCCATTTTGTAGTGTCACGCATCTTAATCTTATAAACAATATATCTTATAATCTTATAAACAGCATATTGTTACGCTCCGTTCGCTATTCGTGTCGCGCGCACTCACGAACGCGTCCGCGTACTTCCGGGATCGCAGAAATAACCACTCTCGTTATACAAAAAGGAACTCGGGTTTATTTAAACTCAGAACGGAATACAAGAAAGTTCTGGGAAACCGGACCGAACGATTCGAGTCACCAGATCAATCTCACGGGCGGTAATTAAATCAATAATTCTATGCGTCCCCGTTGTCAAGGGACGCGCTTCGGCTTGAAACTTCTGCGGAGCGAAGCCAATTTCAGCCCACGAGAACGAACGTCTCGGCACGGGCGAGCGGGCGTAACACTGCCCCCCCTCTTCAGATTGTCGTCCCGACAATCCAGAGGGGCAGTTTCCTGACTGGGCGAACTTTTCTGTACGATTCCAGGGTACCGGGACGGCCCCCTGCCCTACCCTGGGCTGCTGCCACAGGTTACCGGGCACCGTCCTCTTCTCGGTCCCAACCGTACTCTGGAAGTCCAGGATCATGTCCTCTTCACGGCTTCCTGCCCTACCCTGGGCTGCTGCCACAGGTTACCGGGCACCGTCCTCTTCTCGAGTCCAGGATCATGTCCTCTTCCTCATGGAGCGAGTCCCCAATCGACATTTTCCGGAAGAAAATACTATCTCCCACCTGCCGACTCCAGCGCGACCCCTCATCAATTCCCTCGCAGGAGATCTCGCCTCCCAACACCGGCCTCTTCCTCTCAGCTCCCGAAGTCGTCGGAGATGTCGCTGCTCCACTTCTAAATCTTCGGACAAGGGGGGGAAGCTTACCGTGGACCCATCGTCTCAAAAGACTCCCCAAGTCCCTGCCTCGGCATTTGCCCTATGTCTCACGGAAAAACCACGGATCAAACAACCGTGAGAGAGGCAGTCTTATCCTTTGCCGGTATTAGGTTCGGCAACAAGCCAGCTCCCAAGATGTCCAACTCGGTGAGGAGTTACGACCGCTTCGGCTTCCGTAAATATCTAAGAACAAAATAACACGCGCAGTAAACAATGCAACACAACAATCTTAATTTCTACCGTAATTAACCTTCCCCGCAAATCATTACACCCAACCTAGTCCATAATATCCCTATCAAACTCTAATGTCTTTCGGAAAAAGAAGCCAACCTATCTGCATGCACAATTTTCTTCTTATGTCTCACAGATCTTTGAATACAATAGACCACATCATTCAACTTTTTCACTATTAAGAAAGGTCCTTCCCAATTGCTCTGCAATTTAGGGGCTCTACCTTTCATCCTACGAGGATTATAAAACCAAACTTTCTCCCCTTCTTGAAAAAGAGTTTGCCTGGCCTTTCGATCATACCAAGACTTTGCTCGTGAAGACTTTATATCCATACGTTCCCTAACGTTGGAATGGATCTTGTCCAACTTCTCTTTCAAATTCCCAATAAAACCTTCAACTGACTGAGATCCTCCCCTTGGAGGACTTCCTAAAAGCAGATCTAACGGCAACCTAAGATCTCGGGCAAAACACAGCTCGGCGGGAGTTACTCCAGTAGTCTCGTGTTTAGAAGATCTGTAAGCCAATAAAAACATAGGGACCCAGCGATCCCATTCTTTCTGATTTTCAGAAATATACTTCGCCAAATAACTAATAATAATCTGATGTTGCCGCTCGACTTGTCCATCCGATTGCGGATGTAGAGCAGTTGTTCTCGTTTTCCGAATTCCAAGGAGATTCATCAATTCCGCGAAAAGTTTGGACTCAATATTTATCCCCTGATCCGTATGGACTTCTAAGGCCCAGTTCAACAGTGGCCAGTTAGCTTAACTAGTAGTTAAGTAGTGATGCCAACCACTGAAACAAAAATCGGTGAGCTGTTTACGAGGTTAGATTTTAACAAAATTCGGTGAGCTGTTTACAAAGTTAGATTTTGACAAGTTGCATTATCGCAAAATACATAAGTGAAAAATATTGACAATATACATATTAAACATATATATTGAACACTGAAATAATTAATTTCCAGCTTTGTTCTCATTACGATATTGCATCGTATAACGAAAATGGATATCAAAACAAACCGAATAAGAGCACCAAATTTTTCTCAAGATGAAAAACTGATACTTATATCATTAATAAAAAAATACAAATTAATAATAGAAAATAAGCGGACTGATGCTGTGAGTGTTAGAGACAAAGAAGAGGCTTGGCTCAAGATATTAGACGAGTATAATCAGCAAAGCAACTGTCGCCCTCGCGAATTAGGAAACATAAAAAACTTCTGGATCAATGCTAAAAAGGACGCCAAGAAGTTGTATGCAAAAAATAAAAGAGAAACATATCTCACAGGTAATTTAATTAACATTCAATTATTTAGGTGCTTTTGATTACGAGCAAGAATTTATTTTTATCACATATATTTATTAGGTGGTGGATCCTCAAATATTGTGACTGATGTTGTGGCCGATGCCATTTATGAAATAATTGGACCATCCATCGATGGATTGATCAATCCGTTCGATTCTGACAAACTAACACCCAAATCAAATGATGTAGAAACACCATCAACTGTAATAAATCTACTAGATGATGATATGGAGAATGATGATCCAAATCACACAAGTGTTTTTCAGGTTTGTCAATATCATATATTTTTGTTTATTGTTGTTTTACATATAGAAACTTATACTATTTTAATGAGATACAACAATTTTCAGCATTTAGTAAAAAGCAGAGAATTAAACAGTTGGGCGGAATATAATCCTCAAAAATTGAAAACAATCATCAGTCCTCCGCTTTCCAATGCAAGAAAAAGTATTCAGTGTAAATATAAGCGCCCAAAAAAGGTTCCAGTGGAGTCAAACAGTTCCAACGAAGAAACATTAAATCTTATGGAGACAAAAACAGCACTAGCAAAGTTAATGCTGAAGAACATTGAAGCTAAGCAGCGAATTGAAACAAAAATACTAAAAAGAAAACTCGAAAAAGAGCAACTTGCAGTTAAATTACTTAAAATAAAATGTAGAAAGGCGAATAGAGGAGAGCCTGTTTCTTCCTATTCAGATAGTATGTTGTCATCTGAATCTTCAGAAGAGATTCTTCTTTAACCTACGTGTACATACATATAAACGGGCAAAAAAGACATGATGGTGACAAGAGAAATTAACTTATGTTCAGTTTTTTGTTAATTTAGTACGTATTCCATGGCAATAATTGTGGGCTGTGTCAATAGAAAACAATGTGGCTATGCGATTAATGATGCATTAAGTTATTTTATTTTTTTTTATTGTCATTGATTACGCATATACATATATTTCATGACAATAATTATGGGCTGTGTCAATAGAAACGTTAAAACGATGTGGCTATGCGATTAATGATGCATTAAGGTATTTTATTTTTATATTGTCATTGATTACGCATATACATATATTTCATAACAATAATTATGAACTGTGTTAATAGAAATATAAAAACGACGTTTGTACAATCAATGATGTATATTAAGTTATTTTTTTTTATTCTTGTGTGTGTGTGTGTCATTGCGTGTATATATTTTTTTTAATAAATAAAAAATATGAGCTGTGTTAATAGAAACAGGTTTTCCATATGACTGCGTCTCCGTTTGTTCATTATAATAAGCTGCAAAATTATTAATACGTTATTTCGCAATATGTCTTTGATTAAACAAAAATAGAAATAAAAATATATACTTATGCTATATCAATTGTATAGTATGATTACCTCTGGAAATAATTGTTTATCATATGTTGTCTCGCATCATTCCTTTCGCCAGGCAAATCTATATCGCAAATCTGTGGTATCTCATCGTACACAATTCCATTGATCAGTGGATCTGGCGGCTTAGCTTGCCTTGCGATGTTATGTAGTACCGCGGTCGCTACAATTACTGGTAATGTTCGTTCAACAGTAAAGAAACGAGAACCGATGTTGAGTACGGCAAATTTTCGACTCCATATGCCGAATGTGCGTTCTACTACACACCGTGTGCGAATTTGAGCTTCATTGTATAATTGTTTAGCAGGTGTCATTGGATTATTCAAAGGTGTCATGAGATAGGGCAGATTTGGGTAACCGGAATCTCCAAGTAAAATTCCATCATCAAATCTCCTAGCTTCAAATAAAGCTTTTATTCGCGAATTATTGAATATGGTGGAGTCATGCGTTGCTCCAGGCCAGCGCGCTACAATGTCGATAAATTCTAATCGTGCATTTACCACAGCTTGCACATTTATCGAAAAATAGCCCTTTCTATTTCGATATAACTCTGCGTTTTCTCCACCTGATACAAATAAAACAAAAATTCAATTAAATGTATTAATCAAATATGAATCATTGTGCGATATATATATATATATATATTAATGTTTTTAGTTACCATATGATTGAACTCGTACGTGCTTACAATCTATAGCTCCTATGACTCGAATGAAGCCAGAAACTTCAAAAAATTCCTTTTGAGCTTGGCGTATTTGGTCAGGCTGTGCAGGAAATCTAATAAAATCCTCACTCAAAGTTGCAATTGCTGGGGAAACGCGATGTACAATCGTATGAGCCGAAACTTTACTTATTCCGCAGAAATCTCCTACCGTGATAAAAAATGATCCAGTTGCGTAGAATCTCAGTGCAACCAGTAACTGGATCATTGGAGAAATGGCATAATTCCTATACATATATATATAAGATAATAAATATTATTATTGAAGAGATCATTAAGTCAAATACTTTTCAAGCATTTTATCATAGAACCATATTTTATAGTTTTATATACATACCAGCTAGTAAAATGTTCTAATTGGTGATGAATCCTATTGAGCAACATAGCAACACTCTGCTTTGATAATCGGAAACGATCAATAAATGCATTTTCATCTAATTCCTCAAAATAATTGATGCGCAGTCTAATCCTATGTTGTAATTGCAAAATTCTTGGAACTCTTGCGCCTTGCTCCATTTCCTCATCGTCATCCTCATATAGTAAATCCCACAGTCTTTGCATGCTGATACTAAAAAATATAATATATTTTTAAATTTTTTGTTATAAATTAATTTTTACATCCATTCATGTTGTTTCTCCAAAATACAATTAAAACTGACTATTGACTTACATTTTAATATGACGTTATATTGCAGTACTCTTCAAAATGTTATTTCCTATTTTTATTAACAGCAAAAAACAATAATCAAACTATATGTACCTTTGCTAATATAATAATGAAAAAACCACTTCGTGCAGGAATTCAAGAGGATGTACAAGAAGGACCTGGAGGGCCCTGAGACGCTTGAGGACCGCCTGCGAGAGGGCGAAGAGAACGTTGAGCTCGTCAACGCAGGCGAGCATTGAGATCGACTCGTTGTTCGAGGGTATCGACTTCTACACGTCCATTACTAGGGCTAGGTTAGAAGAACTCTGCGCAGATATGTTCAGAAGCACTCTCGAACCTGTAGAGAAGGCGCTCAGGAACGCGAAGATGGACAAAGCTCAAGTTCACAGCATTGTTCTAGTCGGTGGCTTTACTAGGATACCAAAGATTCAGAAGCTATACTTCAAGATTTCTTCAACGGCAAGGAACTGAACAAGTCTATCAATCTGAACTGGAGAGAGAGAGAGAGAGAGAGAGAGAGAGAGAGAGAGAGAGAATGGAATAAAAATATTAAATATAGTAAAAATAAATCACATTTATTTACAAAATTTATATATTTTCAATATTGTCAAAAATCTAACCTTGTAAACTGCTCACCGATTCAATATTGTCAAAATCTAACCTTGTAAACTGTCACCGAATTATCTTAAAACCTAACCTTGTAAACAGCTCACCGATTTTTGTTTCAGTGGTTGGCATCACTACTTAACTACTAGTTAAGCTAACTGGCCACTGTTGAACTGGGCCTAAAGGGACCCCGTGTCTAGAAATGACTTGATTAACGAAAACTTCTGCCACTGTACTTGCCCTAATATTCCTGAGAGGAAAAACTTCTACCCATTTGGTGAAACAGTCAACAATGACGAGGAGATATCTATTTCCGGAAGTAGTAATAGGAAGAGGGCCAAGTATGTCCATTTGTAATTTTTCGAATGGGGCCCCAACATTATAAATTTGTAATGGAGACTTTTCCTTCCCCAAAGGGCCTTTTTTTGACACACAAACTTTGCAAGTTTTGCACCATTCCTCCACATCTTGTTTACAGGTAGCCCAATAAAACCGCTTTCGGATTTTTTCAAGAGTTTTATTGACTCCAAAGTGTAGAATCTGGTTAACACGGTTTCGAGGAACAATAAGCTGAAAAATACTTGACTTAAGATTCGGTGCTTCCCATCTCTTATAAAGAACCCCATCCTTTAAACTCAAAGCATCCCAATAAGACCAATATATTCGGGCGGAGACATTTCCAGCGGGTATTTCAAAACGAGACGGACGTATTCCCGTTTCCTTCCCGCGGTAAATAAAAGCAATGCTAACGTCCTCTAATTGCTCCTTGCGCCAATCTTGAAGAGTTTCTCCTATGAGAATAATACGAGCGACTGATTTTCTTGATTCTTTAATCTGCCTTCTCTCCACTTTGACACAATATTCGCAACCAAATGATTCACATTGTCGTCTAGAAAGCCCATCGGCATTCTTGTGAATTAAACCTTTGCGATGAATAATCTCGAACTCATATTGCTGGAGTCTTTCCAGCCAACGCGCCAATTGCCCTTCTAAGTCTTTAAAGGACATCAACCACCTAAGAGAAACATGATCCGTACGAATCAAAAACTTCCGCCCTAGAAGATAATGCCGGAAAAATTTAATAGAATCGACTATCGCCAAGAGTTCTCGACGAGTAACGCAATAATTCCTCTCAGACTTACTGAGTACACGACTGAAATAAGCAATGACTTTTTCTACTCCCTCTTGCTTTTGTGAAAGGACTGCGCCAATTCCAATATTTGAAGCGTCAGTGTCCAAAATAAATTCTCCTTCCCCACTCGGGAAGGATAACATTGGAGAAGAAGATAACACTCGTTTCAACTCTAAAAATGCACTTTGACACTTCTCGTCCCAAGAAAATTTAACCTGATTTTCTGTTAGAGCATATAAAGGTTTGGCTAAAGAAAAAAATCCTTTTACAAATTTCCGATAATATGAGCAAAACCCTAGGAAACTTCGAAGCTGCTTCTTGTTATGTGGAATCGGCCAATCCTTCACAGCAGAGATCTTTTCCGGATCTGTAGTAACACCTCCTGAAGAGACTATATGTCCCAAATATTTTACTTCCTTTGCAAAGAGAATACACTTTTTAGGGTTTACTTTAAGATTAACAGAACGTAACCGTGAGAGCACGTTCTTTAAATTCTCTAGCATTTCATTAAAATTTTTACCGAAAATTATTACATCGTCCAAATAAACCAAACAAATTTTATATAATAATCCTCGCAATACTTTTTCCATTAAACGCTCAAAGGTAGCAGGAGCGTTACACAGCCCAAAAGGCATTACAGTGAATTGCCATAATCCACGTCCAACAGAAAAGGCAGTCTTTTCCCTATCCTCAGGACGAATCTTTACCTGCCAATAACCGCTTTTAAGATCCAGAGTGCAAAACCAAAAGTTTCCCGAAAACTGATCGAAAATGTCATCTATTCTAGGCAAGGGAAACGAATCTTTTTTAGTTATTGCATTTACCATTCTATAATCGACGCAAAATCTCAACGTTCCATCTTTTTTTCTTACCAAAACAGCAGGAAAAACCCACGGACTTTGCGACTCTTCTATGACCCCTTGCTTTCTCATTTCCTCAATAATCTTTTCTACTTCCCCTCGCATTCGTAGGGGAATTTCGACGAGGAACCTGCTTAATGGGAGAAGAGAAGAATCTTCTAAATTGATGACATGTTCGACGACTCCACAATTACCAGCAACAATCTCCTCGGAAAATACATCCTGATACTCCTCTAAGAAATCCGTAAAAATTTCTTTCTGAGCCTTATTTAAATTTGAGGAATTATTAGTATAGAGTTCTTTCAAGAATGGAGCTCTTTCGGAAGAAACTTGAATTCGAGAACAACTCAAAACCTTTTCTTTATCGGATTCCGAAGAAATAAAAGCAAATTCAAAAACATTTTCTAAATTTATCTTTTTTAAGAAATCTACACCTAATAAACAATCATCATCCATGTCTATTACATACATAGGAATTTCCACGAAATATTTTCCCAAGAGAACTTTTGCCATGACCTTAAATTCGATGGGAATTACCTCTCCAGTGGGATATCTAAGAGAATTGTCCTTAATCTGAATGATGTGCTTGCCCTCTCTAAGCATTCTTCTACTAAGAATCGAAACATCCGAACCCGTATCTATCTTGAAACAACACTCGTTACCATCCAACATCTCCTTATAACTAAAATAATTTGAACTTGACTTTATTCGATTAACAGAAAATGTTTGAGAACAATTAGAACAATTAACACTCGGGGTAATGCCCACTTCAGTTGTTCTTCCCCCGCCGAGAGCAACTAAACCGAGTTTCCCTTGTTCTCAGGACACTCAAACCGGAAATGTCCCTCCTTTCCACAATTCCAACACTCTTTTGTTCTATTCCAATCTCTCCGCTCATAACCATAACCTTTCTTTCCTCTTTCTTCGACTTTTTCATCTCCGTCCCCCTTTTCATTACTCTTCACGCCCCTATCCTTCCCCTTCTCAAATCGCTTCTCAAAATCCCTCCTTCTTTCAAAATTTCCTCCCTGTATAATTTTGACGGCCTTTGCTCTCTCTATGGCCAACTTCAGCGAGGTAATCCCTTCTAGCTGAAGAGTCCTTCTAACAAATCCGTCCGAAAGGGAAGAAACAAATTGAGCGCACGCGATCTTGTCTCGAACCGCGTAGGGACATTCAGGATAAGCTAATCGAGAGAGCCTTTCCAATTCGTGACCGAAAGTAGCTAAATCTTCCCCGAATCTTTGCCTTCTGTTCGTAAACTGAGTATAATAATTTTGCGAAAGTTGCCCCTCACCGAAACGTAGTTCTAATTTGGACTTTAGTTCTTCGTAACCCAAATTCTCTAAATTTTCTACCGATTCTAGGACAGAACGCGCTTTTCCCCTTAAGCACGACGCTAAAGCTACGGTTTTGATCGCGTCGTCCCATTGATTCGCGCGTGCGATTAAATTAAATTGCGAGAAAAACTCTCGCAACGGAACCACACCGTCAAACGTGTCAGGTTTAAGTTTATATCCGATTTCACTGCGCGCGCCGTTTGCCACACCAACGGCTTCTACTTCCGGACCGCGATTCGCTCTAATATTGGAAGGACTTAGCTGTGTTTCCTGAGAAGGCAACCGGTCTCCCCGTAAAAATTGGAGCTCCTCATCGTGCCGGCGAAGCATTGCGGCGAGTTCCTCATCACGTTGCGCCTGCTCCTCGCGCATTTGCCGCATCTCCTGTAGCACGGCTTGGAGAGCTGCCGTCTCTGAAGCTGCCGACTCCGTCGCAGGCTCCGAAGAGTCCACCAGGCGTCTCTTTCTCGTCGCAACTAGCGTCGTCATGGCACACACACTCACACGCGCGATCCCGGACGAGCCCCCAAAAAGTGTTACGCTCCGTTCGCTATTCGTGTCGCGCGCACTCACGAACGCGTCCGCGTACTTCCGGGATCGCAGAAATAACCACTCTCGTTATACAAAAAGGAACTCGGGTTTATTTAAACTCAGAACGGAATACAAGAAAGTTCTGGGAAACCGGACCGAACGATTCGAGTCACCAGATCAATCTCACGGGCGGTAATTAAATCAATAATTCTATGCGTCCCCGTTGTCAAGGGACGCGCTTCGGCTTGAAACTTCTGCGGAGCGAAGCCAATTTCAACCCACGAGAACGAACGTCTCGGCACGGGCGAACGGGCGTAACAATATAATACAAGGTATGAAGCTAAAATTGTTACGGACTATTATTTCTAAAGAAAACAACAATTTAATATTTTGCTTAGTTTTTTTAAAATAATAATCTGTAACCCTTTTAGTTGTACACCTTGTATATATTTTTCAATTTCAACATAAAACATAATCTCAATAAAGCATGATTAATGTTAATAAGTCGTTAACTGTAAAATTCTTTATTTATTTTTATTTGCGTGTCTTACTGAATGTTGTTCGCAACTGTATATGTATGTACCGATATCTTCAGGTATCGATATTTTTGATAATTATTTTTACGTCAGACATAATTTTAATTCATCCAATTTTTATTATGTCTAGACATAATTTTTGTCCAATTTTTATTATGTCTTGACATAATTTTAATTTAGCAATTTTTATTATGTCATGACAATTCTAATTCTGCCGCTAGGGAAATTTTAAGTCGATTCTTATGAATCAAGCTTGAATTCAATGTCTAGGTGTCCCAGGTTGCTAATGACGAGGTCCACATAGTGCGCTCTATAGTTTTCGGTGTACAGGTGTATTAATACCTTGAATTCGATGTCCACGTGTTCCAAGTTGCCGATGACGAGGTCCACATAGTGCGCTTCGTAGTTTTTAGTGTCTACATGTATTAATACCTCGAATTCGATATCTACGTGTCCTACATTGGGTGCGTTCAGCCGATACTCCTCTAGCCTAGCAATCGTGAGCAGACGCTCGTTTTCGCTCGTTTCCTGTCTTTTGACCTAATGGATTAAAAGGAGAGGAAACGAGCGAAAACGAGCGACTGCTCACAATTGCTAGGCTAACGGAGTATCGGCTGAACGCACCCATTCAGATTTAAAGTTATTAATACACCTAGACACCAAAAACTATGAAGCGCATTATGTGGACTTCGTCATCGGCAACCTGGAACACGTAGACATCGAATTTGAGGTATTATTACACCTAGACACCAAAAACTACCGAGCGCGCTATCTGGACCTCGTCATCAGCAACCTGGGACACCTAAACATCGAATTCAAGGTATTAATACACGTAGACACCGAAAACTACGGAGCTCACTATCTAGACATCGTCATCGGCAACCTGGAACACTTAGACATTGCATTTAACGTATTATTACACCTGGACACCGAAAACTACGAAGCGCACTATGTGGACCTCGTCATCGGCAACCTGGGACACCTAGACATCGAATTCAACGTACGATTATACCTGGACACCGAAAACTATGAAGCGCACTATCTGGGTCCCGTCATCGGCAACCTGGGACACGTGGACATCGAATTCAAGGTATTAATACACGTAGACACCGAAAACTACGGAGCGCACTATGTGGACCTTGTCATCGGCAACCTGGGACACCTAGACATCGAATTCAACGTACGATTACACCTGGACACCGAAAACTACGGAGCGCACTATGAGGACCTCGTCATCGGCAACCTGGGACACGTGGACATCGAATTCAAGATATTAATACTCGTAGACACCGAAAACTACGGAGCGCACTATGTGGACCTCGTCATCGGCAACCTGGGACACCTAGATATCGAATTCAACGTACGATTACACATGGACCCCGAAAACTCTGAAGCGCACTATCTGGATCCCGTCATCAGCAACCTGGGACACGTGGACATCGAATTCAAGGTATTAATACACGTAGACACCGAAAACTACGGAGCGCACTATGAGGACCTCGTCATCGGCAACCTGGGACCCGTAGACATCGAATTCAACGTGTTATTACACCTGGACACCGAAAACTATGAAGCGCACTATCTGGACCTCGTCATCGGCAACCTGGGATACCTAGACATCGAATTCAAGCTTAATTCATAAGAATCGACTTAAAAATTCCCTAGCGGCATTTTCTGCCAAGCGTAGAGAATCTTCTTTTCCGTTAACTCAATATATATTATTTATATATATACCTAATTTACCTAAATAGAAATCTTCCTTCTGACCGATAAGTCTATCGACCTAATTTCGAAATACGCGCGCGATATCGAAACTGGCGATACCTGCGCCGCCAGCGTCGAAAAAGTGAAAGTGACGTTTCTGATTATGACGTCATCATATCAGACGTCGGCGTTAGAAGTAGAAGAAGTATCTTAATAAAAAATTTTCACATTTGGACTTTGCGTCGCAATATCTCCGCTCGTAGGGCACGTAGCGGAATATTATGAGAGAAACCCCCCCCTAATTGGACCCCAAGCTATCGATCAAGCCTACTTAGAACTTGATCCGTTCACTCGTTATCGAGATCTCAACATCTCGGTTACTCGCAACCCGTCGCGTCGCGTAAAAGAGTCACGGTCGGTCTCGCTCCGCGTGTACTTGGCGCGAGACACTACCGTGTCTCTTGATACCAAGGGAATTGTTGTATTCTCGTGAAGCCCGTGAATCGTGTATAATTGGGTAAATATGTTTGGTACCGTCTTAAATGTGCCATCAGCGTGCCATTGGTTGCAATTTTGTAGAAATTTTAAATTCTGCTTTGTGGTGAAAATAATTATGCGGTCCTGTCGTTTATTGTCGTAGTCGATAAATTTAGAACCTGCTTTTGTTTTACAGTAATCACCCGTTATAATCAGATCCTCTGCAGTATACGGATTTGGTGGTGGAGCATTTGCTCGTAATCGTGTCCTTTGAACCGTGCGGCAGAATGAATGTGTAGGTGGCAACTGTGCTGCTACGGATGCAGTGATACCGGTACACGCAGCAGAAACAATGTTTTTCGTTGGATCATTAGATTCGATCGCTTTTCGTTTCATGTGGTTTGTAACTGCGATTTGCTTGACGTGCAATATATCCGGAGCGTGCATGATTATGCGTCGTTTCGCTCACAACGGATCCTGGAAATTTATATCGGTGATGACGTCGTGAATATTGAATAAAATATGTAATGTATAGGTGACACGTGAGGGGTGTTTTTCGAATACATGTTGATGTTACTTGTCTCTTCCTCGGTTGTCGTTTGGCAACGCCCGGGACACTTTATCTCCTGCGCGTAGCGAGTGCATCGCCAAAACACTGTTGTTGTAGTTGCACGGTGCTTGTAGTAAATGAAACTTTGGTGCTGTAACAATTTCCCACCTTTTTGACTAGTTAGAAATGTGAGTGGCATTGCTTCTTGCCGCAGTCCAAGCTGAGTTGGAACTGCTGTTAGTGTTTACAAGCCGTTAATATGTACGCACGTGCTATTGTAAACAGATTCAAACATCTCTATACAGTCGATGAGAAATATAACTGTCTTATAACTTTCCACGCGTTGAAATGGTCATATATTAGTATGAACGCATGTACTAATGTAATACCGTAATAAAACCGACAATGACATAATTCATGTGCCGATTGTGTCGTGGGTGTTTTGTCGTGGAAAGTTTTGTCACGGGGATATTATTTTTTTGGACATATTGTCGCGGGATGTTCTGTCGTGGGATATTTTTTTTGGACGTTCTGTCATGGATCCGTTTACTTTGAGTGTTGGCAAACTATTTCATGCATCTATGGAATGTTTTGCCACGGTAAGATAAATATAAGATATCTTAATAGAGTATCATATTAAAAATAAATGCTATTAAAGGAAACATTTTTAATTATAGCTGGTTAAGACTTCGGTATCTTACTTTACCGTCATATATTCTACACGATGACGAAGCAAGTATGAATTTAATAACAGCATAGTAAGAATATAATTAATGAAAAAGCAATAGTATTCATGCTTAGAAAATAGAAATATTAATTTTTGTTAAAAAAGCGCAGATATTTATTAAATTGTTAATAAAGATATAAAAGATTAAAATTATACAAATCGAGATAATATTACATCAAGATTCTGCGATGCATTAAAATCGTGTATTTTTTTTACTGTACGTTGAATAAAAAAAACAAGGAAGTATATATATTTATTTTACTTTGCTTCCAAATACGATTTTTATACGCAATTTTTTATTAAACATTAGCTATTTATAATCTTATATATTTTATTTGGAATCAACGATTACATATAAATATGTTAGAATTATCGATAATAAATATGTTTATATAGCCTTGTTTGAATCGCTTATAAAGCAGGCAACTCACACTTTCCATAAAAAAGTTGATTCTTTTAATAATACCTATCATCCCCTACAGTTTGTCCCATACTTTCTGAAACACTCGGTATATTATATCATGTGTATAATATTTTTATACAATATATAATATGTCACCACGTAAGATATAAATATATATTTTATTGTATTAGATTATCTTCTATCTTATTATCTTCTATCCATGTTTCATTAATAGCTGATGTAATTTTGTCGTTGTCCATCATTGTGATATGATTACCTTCCACATAATGTATTTGCACTTTACCTTCGGTGACCTGAAAATAAGTTTCTTGTTATAAAGCTTCTTATTATTTCTAAAATCATATAGTCTTATATTTCAAAAATATCTTTATCCAAATTAAATTTACCTTATGTAGACCATAATCCTCTTCAGTAAAAGAGGCAATCGGAAATGTGGGTTTTAGCAGTGTTATAGGTGATTTAAGGCGAGGTAATAAAGAAATATCATAATCCTGTATAGCAACTACCCAAGCAGCATTTTTCGGTTAACTTTCCGACTAAGGACTACTTTTCTACTAATCACAACGTTGTAAGCGGTTCAAGAAAGTTATAAAATGTAACTTATAATTACTAACGTTTTTTGGACGTTGTCTAAACGTTAAAACTACGACGTGCTTTTTTTATCACTTTCTCAACGTCAAATTCGAAACAGTTTAAGTCCTATTACCCGACGTTAAGATATTTAACGTTCGCCTGACGTTATACTCTGCACTACACTTTTCGAGCGACTTCAATACGTAATTCTCAACGTAAACCAACGTTTTGTTATCAAACGTTGTAAAACGCTAACGTTGTGAAACGTCGCCTGTGGTCATTTCTGACTGACGTTAAGAAATCGCGAGAAATGGTAACAAATTCTGCCTAAAAAAATGTAGAGCAGATTACTGCTGCGTCAAGCGGGCATCGTCGACGGCAATTCGCGGCGTCGTGCGTGAGCTACGAGGACTATGCGACGAATGTTGACGATCCACGGCCGAACCGGTCCATCTCATCTCACGCGGTTATCGTCGCGTCGTCGGGAAATAATGCGCGCGCGCCGCGCGGTTCACAGCTCGAGAGCGCGTTCGCTCGGCTGCACGGCTGCCATAACCATGCTCTAGATCACCATATAGATGGTATTGCATAGGTCGGATTTGGTTAAGATATACGACTCATTCACAAATCTAGTATAGAATTTTTAACTAATTAATACTTTATCGATATGTTAAGTCAGTTTGGCGACCTTGTTAAGACTTTTAGTCAATATAGGTACAATTTTGCCTACAGTGGTATACTACTTAGTTTGGAAAAGTCGGAAAAAGTTAATTATTTTATACAAAAAGACAAATTTTAGTAGAATTTATCGCACCTTTTACTACGTAAAGTTTGATATAGTGTGGAACGCTGACTTCGCCATTTTCATTCCTCAAAGAGGAAGGCAAATAATCCGCCATTTTCCAGTATATTTAGATTTAAATTTTTTAACGCACTTTATTAACAATTTAAAGCATTTATATAATATCTGTTGTTAAAGTTTTGACAACATATTTATCTTAAAAGTAATTTTGATGAAAAAAAATTAAAATCTACACTTTGGAAAATTTTAGTTATTTATTAGAATATTTAGTAAATTGGAATATTTTAGAAAGGATTCGTCTAATTTTGACCTATCATTTCCACATTTATCAATAAAGTGGGTTTTGTTATACAATTTCAGTGCTGGGTTCGTGTATTTATGGCAAAATTACAATAGTATCAAAGACTGCGCAAACTATATTTTTCCTATAAAGCCATTTTATTTGTACTAAATTGATAAGTACGTATTATGATACATTTATTACACCAATGCCGTCATATGGTTTGAATGGAAGCACGAAAACTACACCTAAAATGTACGTTGTGAAAAAATAACCTCAGGTCTAGCAGAATGTACAAAATCAAAGTTTACATACCAACGTTAAAACTGGTGGAAAAAATGTAACCTCAATTTAACTTATATAAGTCGGATTCCAACGTTGGTACAACCTAAATTTGATTCCCCAAATTAGTGCAAAAGAGGGTTGAAACGACGTAGCAAAAACGTTGGATACCAACGTTAAGTGTGTTTATCTTAACGTCGGGCGGACGTCAAAATGCTGCTTGGGTATATGATTGTAAATTGTGAAATATATCAGTTTTTTATTTTCAGTGGTCAATACTACCTCGTTCGGGAAGTAAGTTAAAAATATTTCTAATTTTTCGTTCCATGTGTTACATTTATTTAGCTCTAACGCAAGCTGTAAATAAAAAAATGTTATATAATTAATAATAATAATTGTGCCAAAGTAACATCTGCATTTTATTAATATAAATATAAAAAATTTATTGAATTTTTGAACCATAAAATCTGTTGTTATTTTTATTTATTTCATTAAAATTCCTTACATGTTTATTAATACTTACTTATTGTGCTTTTTATCTAAAAACTATTATTATCATTTAATCTTGACACATACACATACATACAAAACAAAATGTAAAACAATTTGTTTTACTATTTCAAGATTCAAATACAATCCCTGAAGATATTCATGTTATAATGAATTATTTATTTAAATTTATATAAGATTAAAATTACATAAATAGTTTTTACAATAAAAAATCAAAATGTGTTTTTTTTTACCATTTACTAACCTTTTTCTTGTCAATTACAGTGTACATTTTCAATAAACCAAGTAATATCACATTTTGTAACTCATCTGGCGAAGTACAGTTCAAATAGTGATTAGTCCAAAATTTCATTTGATCGGGAGCTCCGTCTATTAATATTAACCGTCCTGAGAAATCTTTAGCTTCTAATAATCTTGCTAATTCAATGGCAATTAAGGATCCAAATGAATAACCCACTATTAGAAATTTCCTTTGATCTTCCATTTTCTTTAATATGTGCTAAGAAAATAAATATAAATGTATGTGTAAGCTGTGGTATAATACGAAAGATGTACCTTTAATTGTTAAATATTACTTATATGTATACCTATAAATTATTTAAAAATAATCACAATATACATATATTTTAATTAAATTTAATCTCCTTACAGGCAGCAAATAAGCGGCTGATTTCATCACTGAATGACTTTCATCAGGAATATTAAGTATACCATGTTGCAAACACGTTGCAGAAGATTTAATTCCTAATGCCATAGTTTTATATACGCTTGAACATCCTTCGATTCCTGGCAAAAGAAATATATTGCTCCGATCATCTTCTTTCTTAGTAACAAATTCCACAAGAATATTTGGAACAAAGTCTGAATCTTGCAATTTTCGAATCAGTACGTCAAAGCCTTCCACATTACTCGGCTCAATTTCATTTATATCTTGTATTTTTCTTTGTTCTGTTGAATTTGTCATTTGTTGAAGTTTAGCAAAATTTAGAGTTTTAATGTCTTGCGCTGTCAAAGAAATATCGAACTCTCTTTCCAACGTTTGCTTAATTTCAACTGCCATCATCGAATCCATACCCATTTCGACCAGTGGTACGTTTAGTGGCACTGTGTTCATGTTCTTTAATCCTATTTTAAAATAAAGTAAGAATTTTATAATAAAATCAATTTTATGTTATTCTAGTTAATCTTTTAAAATTAGATATGCAACAAAAATTTTTATTAAGAATCAAATTATTACATTTCTTGGTAAATATGTATAAAAAGTCAGCACTGACCCATTTTATCGCCACTTAAATATGTTGTAAAAAAAGGGGGTCTTTCTGAGTAATTCTACGCAAAAAATAAGTGAGAGACGGCATTGATTTAGAAGAAATATAGCAAATTAAAGTTTCACAATTTTATTACTTTTTTTAGGTATTATAAAGTAATATTAGCTAAGAGAAGTAATTTATTGATATGTGTGTATAGACAGTACACGTGTAGGCGGAGAGGGGCTACTGCCTCTTCCCCGCAAGCAGGGGTGGATGGGGGTGGACCTTGGTTCGCGTGGAAAGTTTCTCACCTACACAACAATTGGGTTGAGTCAGACCTTTAATTACATTGAAGTTCACCCTACCCCACCCTGCTTATAGGGCAAAACAAAGTCTATCATTGTACAATTCAGGTGTTCAACTTTCCACGCAAACCGAGGTCCACCCCCACCCACCCCTGCATGCGGGGTAGCTTCTCCCCCTCCTACATATGTACTGTCTATACACACATTCAGTAAATTACTTTCCAGCATTAACATAAACTGTTATATTTTTTAGTTACATTATTTGTTCTTAACTTTTAAATAAACAATAACCACCAATTAAGTTATAAGGAAAAATTATTCAAGATCACGTTCTTGACAACATATATGTCAAGGTCATTAAAATCGGTGAGGTTGCCCTCTTTCTGTATAATTATCTTATTTATGTGTGTATTTTTTAACAAATAATTGTAGAGATAACTATTAAAAAGTGTAACAATTATTATAGCTTTTAAACTTGTTAAGATAACTTTTACTCTGTTCATCGCTTTGATACTGTTAAAACTGCTTGAGATGTAGAAAACTAATAGATGTCACTTTTATAGCGAATTCGGTTGAACATTTGAATGCGCCAGTGCGCACTAGTGCGACCAACTAAATTCGTTATCAATTACAATTACATGTACAAAGAAAACTATGTGACAAACAATAGTATAATAAATCGATATAATTATTACTTGAGTAATCCGTAACAAAAATTCTAAACAAAATTATTTATCAGTTAAATACTTTTATGTTAAAAGACAAGGGCCATTAATTTTTTTTGCTTCTACTTTCTGCTTTACCTTTTCTTTCTTTCTTTCCGAGATTTCATTTTATTGCTGATTAAATTTTCAGAAAAAACAAATTTTTTTCTAAATATAATCTAAAAATTTGGAGATTAAGACCTAAATTATACAATAATTAAAATGATAGAAACACGTAGAGGCCTCTTAAGACTTAAAGTGTTAAGTCTGCAGTAATTGTAAAATAATTTTTCAAATATTATAAGTATTCCTGTAATTTTGTGCAAAAAATATATTTTTTGAAATATTACTTATTCCAATAAATATACTTTGAATTTGGAATAACATTTTGATTTCACTTCTATTTCATGGTTATTATATGTATTTAGTATTTTTCTTTATTTATATATATATATATATATATATATATATAACTTTGCATAAAACTGCTTACCCATTATATGAGCAACTGTTTCATAAATATTCATTGATCCGCCAATTTTTGCTTTTTCAGCAACAACCATACTGCTTACAACAGGTCGATCTTGTAACAGAAATACTTCTAATGTCTCCAAACATGAAGATATTCGTTGTTGCAATGTACCTCCAATAACCAATTCCTTATTTTCTTCTTGCCTATCTGCCACGAGTCCGACATCACCAACAGCACCCCATTGTATCGCTAAACCGTGTAATCCTTCTTCCATCCTTTTCTCACAGATTCTCTCCATTACGGAATTAGCCATCCCATAATTTGTCTGGCCTGCGTTTCCTCTTCCACACGACACGGAGGAAAAAACGACAAAATGTCGAAGTTGCAGACAAATCTTTCTCGACAATTCGTCCATTTTTTTTGTCATCCATGCTTTTGATTTGAATGAATCCTCGAACGTTTGAGGTGATTGATTTTGAAATATACAATCTTTTAAAACAACTGCAAGATTAAATATGGCATCCACTGGTGCTCTTTCTTCAGCAAATTTTAATAGGGATTCACAATCTTCATGTTTCAAAGTATCATCGACAGTAACGATCTGTACATCCACACCGTGAGATCTCCATAGCCGTATTCTTGATTGTTGATAACCTGTTTTAATCTTGGTTCGTGATGTCAGAACCAGAATTTTTGCACCTCGAAGAGTCAACCAGTTTGCTAATTCTAAACCAAAACCGCCTAGTCCACCCAAAATGACGTAACATTTATGTTCCAAACAATAATATTGCGGGTGAGCAAGTAGAGGAGCATCCAAAAGCTCATTTTCTTCCTGAACCTTTATTATTATCTATAAATAATCAGTTAATTAAAATACAATATTACTATAAAGCAAAACATAATAAAACAAAAGTTTTATCTTTTTTTCTTTGATATTAATATTATTTTATATTTTATTATTAATTTTAATTGCATTTTATGATTTAATTTTGTTATTACAAGGAATAATATTTATTTGTAATATTCAAGATAGGAGCGAACAAAACTATACGTTACTCTTTAATAATAATAAAGAATGTCGAAACGTTACTCATTGATATAAATTATATTAATGTAAACATAATTTTGTCAATAATATCTCCCAAAAAAAAAGTCAATAAATCATAATTTAGCAAAATTAATTTAACTAAACATTTGTTATTATCTTTACGACATCAATTAAATTAAAAGAATGTTCCACATGACTTAATAATTAATATAATTAATTATTTCTATATCTCAAAATGATCGTACTTTGCCAATATGTTTTCCAGTGGCCATATATCTGAATGCAGTTTCTACCTCATTTCTTTTAAAGACTGTTCTACTTAGCGGTTTAATAATGCCTTTTTTTAAACTTTCTTCGATTCCTTTCCACACTTTTATTTTTCGTTCTGAATGTTCAAAAAAAAATCTGTCTAATAAAATAGCATAGAAACTGATGCCTTTAGAGAAGGCAGATGTGTCCAACGGATTATTAGAAACCATATCAAATTTTCCAATTTCTAGAAAACGGCCACCATTGGCTAAGCAGCGAACAGATGCTTGCAATTTCTCTTCGGCTAAGGAATTTAACACGATATCCACCCCACGACCTCCTGTACGCTGCATAATCATTTGCTCAAAGCTTGTATCCCGAGAGTTTCCGATATGATCTTCGGGAATAGAGGGAAACGTTTCTCTTATAAATTGCCGTTTCTCGACAGTTCCAACTGTCGTAAACACTTCGCAACCTTCGTGAAGCGCAAAATGGAGCGCAGCTTGGCCAATGCCTCCAGTACCAGAATGGATCAAGACTTTGTCTTCTTTTTTCATTTTACCCTTTATGTAAAGGGCATAATAGCACGTGCTGTATACACACGGAACCGTTGCTGCGTCTTCCATTGTCCATTCGTCGGGTACATTCCAACTAAGATGTTTATCGGGCACGCATATGTTCGTTATTCCTCTAAACATAACAATTTTTAGAAGCATATAATTTTGTGTTATATCTGACGTACTTTTCACATAAATAAAATTTAATCTGATACATTTTTAATTAAATATTAAATTTATATTAGTAAATATGAATAGTTTTCTTAATTAAGTGAATATTGATAGAGACATTCATCATTTTACCCATATAAAGGCATTCCCATTAATCTCTGTCCATGTATATCGAATCCAACATATTCCAAGCCGAGTAATTCAGATGAATTGTTAAAATATAATTCCTGTTGGATTTTACCAGTAGCCAACATAATATCTTTAAAATTTAGAGGCGCATAAATTACATTAACGAGATCTTCACGCTTAATGTGAGAAGGTATATGGTATTGCATCCAGCAAAGAGTAGTCAAATCTCCTTGTACCTGTTATAAATAAATATAAATAATTATTTATCAAGAGACACAGTAGAATCTTACGTCAAGTCTACGCGCACTAAAACACATACATTGTAAATATATTGTGATTTATCCTCTTGCATTCTCATTGTATAAATATAATAAATATAAGAAATAAATATTTATTTCAAAATTTAAGTATTATTACTTTTAAAAATCTTTAAGGACAAATTTTACATTTAGAAAAATATATATATATATATATATATATATATATATAAATTTAATAATATTTAATAAGTAATAATTTAATAAGTATAATAAATTATAAGAAAATAAATAACAAAAATATTGAATCATATTCAACTTATTTCAATTTATATATTTTTAAAATTAAGCGTTTGACAGTTAAAAATATAAAAAAAGAAAAACGTAATAAAACATTATTATTATTATTATTATACTATTGTACACATCGGATCTCTTTATTATAGTATATAGACACATTGCAAGTACAATAATTATATTTGATTTTACAATTCTACAATTCTACAATTTTACAATTCTACAAATTCGCGCTAGTTAGGCGTATCAAATCTCTAGACGCGCGGAGGACGCGTCTACTTGGCGTTCTTTTTTATTTTTTTAAAAAGATAATTTTGTATGAATAATAAAATTTATAATAAAATTTTTTTAACGCACCAGCTGTTTAACACGAGCACTTTGTACGAGTTTTGGTTCCAACGATGGTAATGGAAAATGTCTGTATGATCCCCAAACGTTACCGGAACGTAAGACATTGATAGGTAGATTCAGTTGCAGCTGTTTCGTGTACAACGGTTCTTGCAAAGAAAATGTAGGCGCTTGGTCATCTTGAATAAATACGCTTTTAATTAATTCGCCGCCTGGTTCTTTTCGCAAACAATTAATAAAACCGAGAAGCCCGCATTCGAAGTCTTCTTCCGAGACGAGAATTATCTCCGTATCTACACCAGTTTTGTTTTGCACATTTATGATTGATTTCAGTTCATCTACCCATGAAAATTCATAATTGTTTACATGTACAATCCGCTGGTTTCTCGCAATATTTCGCGTTTTTCTTAATAACAAAAGCTTCTTGTCATTTATTTGTTTTTCCAGTATGATATCCAACTCATACGTTTTCAGGCACGGATAATCGTAGACCGCACCGGATTCTTCCAAAGTCAGTAGAAAACCCTGTGGCATTAACAGAGACAGCAACTGTTTATATAATTTCTTACTTTTTTTTGTCAAAATATCGAAACCAAAGATCATTAAACAATTCTCGTCTTTAGACAACTTAGTAATCTCCGTTGTAGAAATGTTGTCGGGCAAAAAGATATTTGGGAATTTCTCTTGAGTCGTCACGAGTCTAGTGTGATGCCGAATCTGCGGTAAATCATTTAAGATTTTACTTACAAGTGGAGATTTAAATTTTTGGGACTTATCCGTCTCGACAAATTTGAAATTTTAACATTTTTTTATTGAAATTCGAGTGCAAATGACCGAATCCTTAGCATCGAAGACTTTTTTTAAAAACCCATGAGCAACAAATTTTTCCAAAAAATGTTTGTTTTTTTTGGGCGTTTAAAATAGGGGTTTCACCATGCCAAAAATTTTATTTTTCCGGATATTTAAGTCAAGATTTTTTGGGTGACGAAAGAGATTCTGCAAGTAGCAATAAAAAAAAAATTAAATTTTTTGGATCTAAATTAATTGCTTTGGGGTTGCATTAATCAAAATGGGTTATTAGTTTTTTTAAAGGGTTAACTTGAATACGTTTATCAATGCATGGAATTTTTGGCCCCTGTCCCTTGCGGTTTTTTTTTGGAAAACCCAAAAGGTTTTCCAAAATTTTTTTTTAAAATCTTCATTTAAAATATTCCCTAAAGGGTTCCCCCAAAATAGCCAGGCGAAGACCGTTTTATCCGTAACGGGGGGCCTTTTTTAAACCCCCAAACCCGGGGGGGAAAAACCGGTTTTTTTTATATAAACCACTTTTTTTTAAAAATTCCCCTTTTAAAAAAGATTCTTTTCATTTTCAAATTGGGTTGGAATTCGTATTTTTCCGTAACACAATATCTCCTTAATTTTTTCGAAAACCCGTTGTACCTTGAGAAACAAAAATAAAAAATTTTTAAAAACATATTATATAAATTCCCCCCGAAGAGAAAATTTTCGCAAATATGGTAGCTAAAAAGTGCGTAAAAAAAGATTTGTACTTTTTATTTTAAAGAGGATTTGTTTTCTTGATCAAAAATTTCGCACTTTAAATAAACATAAAAAAAAGATGTTTCTAAAATTAAATTTTTAAATAAGAAAATAACTTTTTTGTAAATATATTACCTTTTGGACGAAAGAATTTTTTAATTCGACTTCATTTTTTGTGTGTCGTAGCACGAATGAAATTAATGTCCCCCCAAAAAAAAACTGGGACTTGGTTTTATGTGCTTGTAGAAATTACTCAATTCAAGATATGATGTAAAATTGAAGCTCAGATTCTAAAATATCACTGTTATCTGCTCTATGTAATAGGCATAAAAGGATTAACATGTGCATAAGAATACATTTATCTTTGAGATAATTAAGGTGATGGAATGTCTTCAAAATACAGACATGTGATTTCGAAATTAAATGACAAAGCTAACCAAGTTTGAAAAACAGTTTAAAGTTCCAATTCGCTATTATATTGAACATGTTCTCTTCTGACTATTTCACCTAAATATTTCAAAACTTATGAAAATGTTTGTTTTTCGATAATTTACCTTATGAGTGGAGAAATCATTGGGGTACCGCGGCTAACGGGAAATTCCACTGTCGGATAGAGATTTGCAATCTGTGGCTGCAATCCTGCGTTATAAAGTTTTCCGATTGATTCTAAAAATATCTCATTATTATGATCCTCGGTTCGTTCATATAGCGCTACGTTTGTTACTGTAGAGTATAAATAATTGTTCAAAATGTGTTGAAGAATATTCTGAGGAGATATTTCAATCGTTACTGTATCTCTTGGAACTGAACGTATCGTCTTTGCGAATAACACCGGAGACAACAAGTGATTTGTATAATATTTTGAACATAAAGGTGTAGAATTGGAGTACTCGTTTGAGGATGTTGTCAGCCACTTTGAGCTGTGAAACTTTTTTTGTGGTAATGTTCGGTTCAAGTATTCTTCAGATTTAGCTACAGCAGGTTTGATGTAACGACTATGAAAAGGTATATAACCACAAAAAATTTCTTTTATAGATATACTATTCGCCTAAAAGAATGAATAAAATCATAAGTATTATTAATTGCTTGTTTTAACAAAACAATTAAAGAAACTAGATACAGAAGAAAGATTATATTGTTTATAACCATTAATATATACCTGCAATTTGGTGAGAAATGTCTTTATAGAATTCGTTGGTCCGCTTACAATAAAATTAGAGGAACTATTGTAACAAGCTATATCGATATCCAAAGGACACATAACTTTCAAGGTTTCAAGGTTGAGATTAATTTCAGCCATGGAGCCATTAATTATTTTTGACTCGTGAAGGGCTAAACCGATGAAATATGCCGACAGAATCGTTTCTTCGGCCGTTAAACATCCATCGGCATATCCACAGACTAGTTCACCAATGGAGTGACCGATTATAAAATCGGGGACTACACCAATAGATGTTAAAAGATCAACTAATCCAATCTGCGATACATATGAAAGAAATAGCTTCCCATTTGGTTTAAATAAAGATTAGATTTATGAAGTAATTGTAATGTAATTTTTATATTTATGTATATACATATATACATATATAGTATAATTTATAAAGGCCAAATAAAGAGTTTTTTTCTCATACCTGTAGTCCAATAAGACTCAATAAAAAATTTAAAATATTATCAAAAATATTTTTATTATCACTTGTTAAAATATCTGTAAGTGATATGCCGTAAGATCTCAAAACAATATCACATTTCTGGATTGCCTTGGCAAACACTGGGAATTTCATTAGAGCGCGACCTATTAAAATTTTAATAAATTTTTTAAATTTCAATATATAGATATGTAGAGGAGACCGGGGCTAAGCCGACACTATTTTTTCAAAAACAATTTTTAATATTTAATTAAAATTTTTAGGCAAATTTTTTCAATGGTATATATTTAAAGAGTGTTTCTTCAGGTACAAAATTGATTCAGGAAGTTTTGCTGTACGTCGCTTTGTTTTGCCGCCAGGAAAGGAAAAGTGACGCGAAGACAAATTTTCAAATTGAAAAAAGCCGGGGTGAACTCGACACTTTGCCTGATCGACACAATTTGATCTGGAACTTATTTTTTATCGTCTGAAACTAAATATACATTTGTTTATCGTGTATTTAAAAAGTACAAAAATTTGGAATTAAGTAAAACAATCATTGGAAATAATGAGAACGAAAATTGTTGAACATTCAATTATTTTCATCTGAACTCATGTCTGAAAAACAATTTATGCAAGTAAATTCGCGATACACGTGCGCACGCACATTTGTCATGGGCCATATGCTGTATTACAAGCATCGTTTATTCGTGGGAACCAATAAACAGCGTGTCGACTTAGCCCCTGTCGACTTAGCCCCGAACGTCGTTTTTTACTTTTGTTACTCCAAAAATATAAAAATTTTGAAAATATGCAAAAATTATTATAGGATTCGTATAAAGCATCGAACTTCCCATCAAAATCACTTACCGGTAGATTCGCAAGAGTAAAGCTCGATGAAAGAGTAGACATTTTCGAGAGATCAGAAAAATTACTTTTTACTATCAAAAACGCTTATGTCGCGTTAAAAATTACACTATAACTCAGAATGTTACCAAATTCCGTTGATAATACTGGCACATAAAGACGCATTTACAGTAGGAATCCCTTATAGAAATTTAATAGTGTAAGTGATTTTTTGGCTAGTAATTAATCACTTAAAAGCACTATTAAAAGCACTGTTAAGAGTGCTTTTAATAGTGTTTTTAAGTGATTAATCACTAGCCAAAAAATCACTTACAGTATTAAATTTCTATAAGGGATGGCAAGTATATACGATAGATTTAAATTGGCAAAAAGCCTAGTGTCAAGTTAGCCCCGTTGTCGGCTTAGCCCCGGTCTCCCCTACATCCATCCGAGTATTTAATATAGATATTTATATTTTTTTTGTTATTGATAAGAATACGTAAGAAACTGTAGCCTCTTCCCATATTGTAGTATTTGTTTTAGGATAAAATTTAATTTTATTCGTTAACTGTAATAATTTAAGTTCTTAATAAATGGTATACAATAAATCAAACTTTTATGTATATATCATTATAAGTTTGATAACATACTAGATAAGAATATGTTAAATTATGATCATGATTTGTACACTCTATATTTGTACATTCTGTATACTTATATATTCTGTAACTTAAAATTCTTCTTTGATGAATGTACATTTAGAATATTTTATAATACTATATATTTACTTACTCATCCCAAACCATTGAGATCCTAATCCAGAAAATATAAAACAAATCGGTCTTCTGACATATGGAGTATGTTTTATCTTATTAATTGTATTATGAGATATTTTAGACCCAGTTATCATGTATCCTCTGTAAGGATGACCTTCTATATCATCATTATGAATATGATGTAGCAGAGATATAAACTCAGCATCTATTGGTCGATTTCGCACCTGCATTCAGTAACAAGAATGTACATCCTATAATTCTTGGAATAATTTTACACAAAAAAAGACGATAATATTATCTTATTCTGCAGTGTTTTACTTTAGAAATTATTAAATGCATTATATATATTATTACTTAATATATTAAATAAATATATAGGGTAGACCGGGGACAAAAGTACAGGGTACAGTTGTAACATCGTGAATATTTCTTAAATTATAAAAGGTACGTGTGGTGGGACCGCGAGGCGAGATTCGCTAGATGGAGCGGCATTTGTTTCCTTAGTTCATTGCCGCCCCTCGCGGAACGTGCACGTGTGCAGAAGAAGAAGTTACTTTTTTCCTTCCTAAAGTAAGTTTTCTTACGTGCATAAAATCTGAAATACTTTTTGTTCTTTATGCCGAAGGTATAAGGTTTTATTTTATATGTTTTAGTGATTATCTATGTTGATGATTTGCATAATACGATTGACTTTCATCCAGATATTTATGTAAAAAATTTACTTCGAATCATAAAATATCATTAGGGGACAATTGTAACATCAATGCCTGGGGACAGTTGTAGCGTTACAATTGTCACCGTTGCTCGGGGACAACTTCAACTTAACCTAACCCCGTTTGGTTGGCCTTATTTTAGTGTTGTTTTTTTACAATGTTATTTGTATTTTTCTTCGTAGAATGCCGCGAACAAGAAAACGCAAGACGCAACGGGCACGAATGAAGTAAATTATACGAACAGGCGTTTTGAAGAGGTTATGAAGGGTCAGTTATCCATTCGTGCGGCTGCCAAAAAGTATGACTTGTGTCATGTAAAAAAAAAAGAATCTAGCCGTGCTACCGCTAAAAAACAAAAAAATAGATTTTTTTGCGTGATTTCTTTATTTTCAGTTTTTATATTAATATTAGATTTATATTTATAATATTATAAATTTTTATGTTCATGTTAGAAGGAAAGGACAGAGAGAGAGCTTATTTCTGTTTCTTTTTTATTTTATTATGGTTAATTTTTTAAATATATATGATTTATATAAAGTCTTTCAGTTGAGAAAACAGTTATATTGTTTTATTGCTTATAATGTAAAAAAAATACCTGATATTTCATATAAAAATTATTTTATCATTAAATTCGTAAGATTGATTAATTAAACTACTAAATAACATTATTTTGTTTATAAATGATGTGGTACAATCGTCCCCTTCTGCTGTTACAATTGTCCCGGGGGTTGGGACGGTTGTAACAGTATTCCTCATATTCTTTAAACAATAATAACTTTTTTTCTAGTTACATTACTGAATTCAGCACAAAATAATTTTGTAGTTAAATAAATTCTACATCTAAAGGTACAGGTCTTTTTTACGTAGATATTATATTTTAATTGTTATAAAATCTTAAACTCAAAATGTTACTTTTGTCCCCGGTCTACCCTATTTAATACATTGACTTTTCTTTTTTGTGCAAATTTGAAATAATTTCAAAAGTGATTGTGTACGCAAATATCTTTTTAGACACTATATAAATACACGTGTGTATATTTAATTGTTATGTTTGTTATATTTATATAATAATACAGAAAACTAATGTAAAAAATTATTTCTGAAATAAATGCCATTATATTATTTGCTTACATCATTTAAGATAATTTTAACAGCTTCCTCCATACGACCAGATACAGCTACAAGCCTAGGTAAGTCATCATTCGAAGCTCCATTGTTGATTTTTGGTTTAGGATTTGATTTTAATAATATGTGGCTATTAGCCCCTCCAAACCCAAAAGAATTGATAGCTACATAACCACCCTCCCATTCTGTTGGTTCAGTGACGATCTTTATTCTTCCTTCGATAATAGCAGTTAACTCTTTTCGCGGACGCTTGAAGTGTATAGTAGGCGTAATTATACCAGTTTCCATCGCTAATAATACCTTAAAAAATCACATTTTTTTAATAACAGTAATTATATAGTAATTATTTTATATAAATGTATTATATACATATGTATTATAATTGTAACAATATAAAAAAATATAAATTGCTATAATCACATTTTAAGCAAAGTCAGTGCTAATTAAATTATTTTATTACGAATGTACCTTTGCGATTTGACAAAGGCTACTAGCGGGTTCGGAATGTCCAATATTCGATTTTACCGAGCCCATCAATAAAGGAGTGTTTCTTTTAGAGCATATAGTTTGGTCAATAGACATAATTTCTACGGGATCACCAGCTCTTGTACCAGTTGCATGGGCCTCCATGTAAGATAACTCACTGGGCATGATCTCACATTCCTCGTAAAATGTATTCAACAATATTTTTTGCTTTTCGACCGATGGAAAGGTAATACCTTCTTCTTTAAAACCATCGCAATTTACTTTACCATGTACGAGGGTTGCATATATTCTTCTTGCATTTTTTGCCTTTTGCAGATATACTACCGCGACCGTATCGGCACGCATATATCCGGTGCCTTTCTCGTCAAAGGGTTTACAATAACCATCAGAAGATATAACTCCTAGAAGGAAATTAATTCATGTTATTAAATAAAGTTCTTCAAGCTTCGATTCAATATATAAATGTAAGGACAAAAAGGAAGCATGCGGGCTTGCTTATAAAACGTTATAGACAAAGAGTGCGATTGTTTCACAGAGCACGTTATTGGATAAACAAAAACGTAAAATAATAACATAATCTTAATATAATTCACACACAACGAGAGTTGATTGATTTCACATGAGACAGTACAAAAAGAAATATCTGTGCTAATGTATCCGAACGAAATGTAATTGTTTTAGATTGTTCGAGGATATCTATAATAGAATTACAATCACGCATATATAGCTTGTCGTACAATTTGAATTGGTCTACAGGTTAAATATCTTTTTATTTTGATAATATTTTGTGTTTTGTTTCATTTTCTTTGTTTAAACTTCTTGCTTCATTGTATGTGTGTGGTATATATCTAGTTGTTCACATATTCAAAAATTTCTTATAGAAATGCTTTCAGGAATATTACATGCTCTTCTTAAGGAACTTGTGGGAGTAGTAGTGAAGTACTTTACAGTTATGTTGTTCAAAAATATGTATGGTGCAAAACCCGAAATGTGCTCGATGAACAAAAATGTTGTAATTTTTGATCGCGATAAGAAATATATACCGAGGTCACACCTGAGTGGTCACCACCCCTATAATAGTTCTCAAATGTTTGCCAAACATAACTGACATAGCTTAAAGCCTTTCTACTACATGGATCTTCGAGAGATTGACTCAAACTTTGAGAGACACTGATGATAAAGCTTATCTTAAAAATATTGGGCCCTGAATTTTTGTGAAGTGGCCGCCACCCTGTGTAGCCTCAAAGGATTAACAGTAAAGAACTGACATATTACAACATAATACTAATATGGCATACATAAAGGCACATAACAGAGTGATAGCAAAATATCTTCATTCCAATTAGAAATATAAATTTTTTTCTGACTTCTGCGGCGTAAATCTCCGCGCGGGGTAAATATCGGAGTTACCCTAATATAAAGTTTCTTTTGTTGAAATCAAATCTACTCGGACTTTTCATTATCTTCAAACGGACAAATAAAACCTCAACAATATTAATAATTTTTATGACGTAACATACAATATAATAAGATATAATAAATACATACCTAGATTGTAAAATTGCATTTGGACATGAGGATGGAGACATAAATTGGCGGAAGCGATAATGGCAGCATTGCAACTTCCGGACCGAATTTGCTCGTAAGCTTTCACTATAGCAAAGTTACTTGAACTACATGCAGTGTCAATATTAAGCGATTGTCCAGTAACGCCAAGCCAGTAAGAAATATTATTTGCCACGAAAGAAACGTTGCATCCAGTCATATTAGATAATCTAGCAAACTAATTACAATACATGTTTGTAATAAATAAAAAGTCAAATTTATTTGTAAAATTATTAAAAACTACTTATTGTATAATTTTTTTAAACTTTACATACTAAGGAAACAAATTTCCATATTTGCAACAAGAATTTTACACATAGTTATCATTTTCATAAATAAATTTATATTAATTATGTTGAATATATGAATCAAATATATCTTACCTGAGGATCAAAAGTAAAATATGATCGAGTCTCTGACATAGAAATTGCTGTCAAAACACTCGTTCTTGTTTCCCGTAATTCTTTTGGGTTTACACCCGCATCGATAATTGCTTCGTAAGTATGCTCGAGTAACATTCTAGTCATAGGATCCATTATATGAGCTTCTGTTACGGATATATTGAAAAATTCTGAATCAAATTTGTTGATATTGTTGACTTTACCAATTCGATGAGGCATATTATAAGCTATATAAGAAATAAAAATATATTAAAAAGTATATAATAAACAAGTAAAAGAAGGCTTTGACAGTACAATGCGGTTGACAAAGCATACGTTAACGTAAGTTAACGTTATAATAACTAATATATAATTATACATCGGACATTTCGGTTTTGTTTTAAATAGTCAGATCTTCAGCGGTGACAACTGAATCAAAATAATCTCACACTCCAACGAGAAATAATTTCAAAATTTGGTGGTCTACAAGTAGTATAATCTGCGAGAAAATTCAAGTAAAATTTAGATCCTCCGCACAAGACTCTCGTATTGTAACGTACCTATAGGATAACGTAACGTGGATCAACGCACAAGAAACGTATCGGTTACGGCGTTGTACGTTTCTTGTGCATTGACTCACGTTATGTTACGTTACGTTACCAGGTGAAAGTCTTGTGCGAAGGCTCTTAGCCTATCCATATAATATCATAGTTTATAATATAATCAAAATAGAAATGACAGTCAGAACTTCAACGACAAGAGAAGTAAATTAAATCACCCATCAATTCATAAAATGCGAAAATAAGGTCATATTTTATAAGAAATACTTATACAGGGTGTCAAAAATAAAAGTAACCACTCGAATAGGAGGGGTAAGTAGATTGGGTCAAACTGAAAAGAAAAGTCTCGTACCATTTTGCAAAATTCGCAATAGTTAACGAGTTATTAAATAAAACGTCTGAGCGAATGCGCGCACAAGGAGCGATAGAGGCGGGCCTCGGCGGCTGGCTGGGCTGGCACGGTGCCCGGCGCGCGGCGAGAGACGAGTGGCGAGCGGGGCGCGGCGCGGCGCGGCGAACGTCGAGCGACTCGATGTTATACACTGCGACGAAAAAGTATTAGAGCCAGCCCATACTAAACTTACGATAATTCCTTCGCGTAAACGGGATTTTCCTTCGCGTAAACGGGATTTTGTAGTAACTTACAATAATTTACTCCGCGTAAACGTAGTAACAGTAGGTAGCACACGTATTGGCTATTGCATAGGCATTGCCGTAACGTCTTACGCCTTAGATAATATTAATTAGTTTAGCTTGAATTATGTGTAATAAAAACATTTAATTTTAGTAAATTTAATTATTTTGCATGTCAAAGTTTACGAGGTTTACCACAAGCCTTACTTTAACTTTTGTTTATGTTATAATAACTTTAATGGTGCGTGTCCACCTGCGAGTAAAACTCTCGAGAGTAGCTCTCGAGATTGATTCTCGCAAATGGACATATTCCTAAAGAGTACCTATAACGGAGAATGAATCGCAGCTCTCGGCGAGCGAACTTTTCAAGACCTACTCGCAAATCGACACGACGTTATTTTACTCTCGGAGATCAGCTCGCCAAGCTCGAACGCTGTTCGTATTTTGAGAGCTACATGATGACACAAAGGAACTTATTGAATAATGCGGAAATCATGAACCATTGTAGAATACTACTGTGACAGAAATAAAAGTTTTTTTAATTTTTATGTTTTGCGAATAAAGTGCGAAAAATTCATAATTTAAAGAATTAAATAATAATATTTTTAATATATTCTCTTATTACTTGGTCAATAATTAGTTACACTTAATTTTACATACTTTGCACGTTTTAGTTACAGCGTTAAAATTAAATACATTTTTACATCGCGAATTAAGTACATAAAAAAAAATATATATTTAACATTTACATGTAAAAATCTAACATCAAGGTATTTCGCAAACAGAAAACTAAATAATAATATCGCACTATGTATTCCATTTCACAATTTGTAAGTCTGTAGAAACTTTTAATTGTTGGGAATCTTCAATCTTAAGCTCTCTAATTTAGAGCAGATCCGACACCTGCGATCAATCCATTGCTTGACCCAGAAGCAGCATCCGTATATTGCAGGTTGAAATCTATCTCAAGCTGGTGAAACAATTGCATAATTGAATTTTTGGAAAACTTCTATTTACATTGTATTAAAATCTCAACTACTAAAATTATTTAAATTCCATTCAAACAAAGATGTGAAATAAAGTTTATAATTAATATCTTGCACATCCACATAATTTGTCAAAAGTTACAAGTTCTGAACAGAAACAAGTTGAATGCACTGTACAGCTCCATTAAAATGTTATTATTAAATAGAAATTTTGCTAGAAATATTTTATGCATATCTCAAATTTATAACAAAAATGCAAAATATATAAAAAGCTTACCAGCGTGTAACCCAATGGCTGGGACAAAACGAGGTACTGCGTCATATAATTTGAAATTCTTGTTCCTCAGCCAATTTTAATTTTTTTTTTAACTCAACTGCATCCTGTCTAGACCTTTTAGCTCCTTTCCGAGTCTTGGACAGGTCTGAATTTGTGGGAACAGCTGCCTGAAGTTCTTTCATTCGGTGTTTGGATGTTAGTGCCCAGTGATGCTCCACCACTGGCCATGGCTCTACGCAAACGGCTAACCATCGAAGGGATTTTGATATTATTTCAGTAGTTATCTCGGAAACATCTGTTAACAATTTGAATTAAGATTGTACAATAGTTTCAAAAATAATAGAAGAGAAAAAATCAAGAGACACGGTAGTGTCTCGCGCCAAGTACACGCGGAGCGAGACCGACCGTGACTCATTTACGCAACGCGACGAGTTGCGAGTACTCGAGATGTTGAGATCTCATATAACAAGTGAACGGATAATAGACTACTTGATAACACAGAAATTTACCTTGTTCATTTGCAGGGTTATTTTCACTGCTGCAACTGCCTCGGTTTACTCCTGACCTTTTCAGTGTCTTTATAAGATTGTAATATTTATCCAGTAGTTTTTCTCTGGCGAGATAATTAACTCCGTTTACTTTTTCGTAGGGAACGTAGTAGACTTCCTAAAAAAATAAAGAAAAAAAGATAATAAATATGTTAGTTAAAGGTAGGGTAACATTTAAGTAATGTGTGCGTGCGTGCGTGCGTGCGTGCGTGCGTGCGTGCGTGCGTGCGTGCGTGCGTGCGTGCGTGCGTGCGTGCGTGCGTTCGTGCGTGCGTGCATGCGTGCGTGCATGCGTGGATGCTTGCGTGCGTTCGTGCGTGCGTGCGTGCGTGCGTGCGTGCGTGCGTGCGTGCGTGCGTGCGTGCGTGCGTGCGTGCGTAGGTGCGTGCGTGCGTGCGTGCATGCGTGAGTGAGTGAGTGCGAGCGTGCGTGCGTGCGTGCGTGCGTGCGTGCGTGCGTGCGTGCGTGCGTGCGTGCGTGCGTGCGTGCGTGCGTGCGTGCGTGCGTGCGCGTGCGTGCGTGCGTGCGTGCGTGCGTGCGTGCGTGCGTGCGTGCGTGCGTGCGTGCGTGCGTGCGTGCGTGCGTGCGTGCGTGCGTGCGTGCGTGCGTGCGTGCGTGCGTGCGTGCGTGCGTGCGTGCGTGCGTGCGTCCGTGCGTGCGCCCGTGCGTGCGTGTGTGTGTGTGTGTGTGTGTGTTTGTGTGTGTGTGTGTGATAAATGGTCATTTGGTTAGAATCACACAGGTTTTTACACACCTTACTTTCCTCTGGAAATATTGACACAATTTCTTCCCGCAGGGCAAGGAAGCGTTGAGTTTTTATTCTGGAAAAGACAAGAAACAGTCGTTAATAATTTTAAAGCAGACAAGAAATTCACATTAATAACTAACGTAAAGCTACATGCATACTTCATGTGTATATCGCCACCCAGTTCGTCTTCAATTACAAGTGCCGCCAACTTTCGGCGACTGCTTTCATTCAGTCCACCTGCTACGTAAGAACTAATAATTGTCCTTCCACTAACTTTGGACATAAGAAGGGAATATAGTCTTGACTGTAAGAAAGAATACCACTTGATTAATGCAAAAGAAATTTAAAAAAGAAAATTAAGTGGGAAGGATCGCAATAACCTTCTTTGCAACAGATGAAATCCTGTTAATTTCCAAAATCGAGAGCTCAGACGGATTATTTTCATTTGAGGGTGCTGGTGCCGGGTTAATAATTTGTGGTTGAGTATTGTTAACTTCATTCAATGGGTCGATTTCAGGGCAAGTATGAATTGCACTTGCTGTCTCTGTAATAGGATTCTGAATCACAGAAACCTCGAAGACGGAGTTTGATGGAACACTTTCAATAGGAATAGATGATAAGAATGCCTGGATGTAAAAAAAAAATAATGAACAGGAAAAAAAGATTATTAACGTCAGCTTGCCATATTCAGGGAACAGGGCATTTATAATCTCATCAAAAGAAGAAACTAATCATACTAAAGTGCATTAATACTGTGGAAATTAAATATAAACTCTCACTAACTGCAAGGTCATTGTCGTTTTCTTCCTTGAGTTTTTTAAAGTTTTTCATGAACCGTGAATATGGTCCTGCTTTAGGGAATATTTGGTTTATTTTTTCAGGAGCCAAGTCCAAGAAATCTTCGTTATCAATTTCCTCATCTATTAGAGAGAAAGAACCAAATAAGAGGATGAATGACTAATGAGTGCAATGGGGAGAAACTTGCAATAAGAGATTTTAGATAAAACATAAGTTCTAAGAAAACAACTCAAGTAAATGGAACGTAAAAAGTCTGATTATAATTATGATTGATATTAAATAACGACTCAGCATGTTACACTGTGTCAATAATAACCAAAACTCCTAAATACTAAACATTCAGTTTTAATAAAAAAAAAAGATAAAAATAAGGCTCCAAAGATATAAAATTAAAGTATATATGTAGTGGCTAATAGTCGACGCAGGGTGTTTTGTGCAGAAAAAAATTATTCTTTACTATATTATCTTAGTCCAAATATCACAGCGTGCCCGTGATATTTGGACCATTTCGTAAGAATCTATAAGTTTATCATATAAGTTTGTCAGACGTTTCGGTCGACAATTCGACTTTCCTCAGGGACATAAGGTAAGCAAATTTTGTTGAAGTAAGTTTGTTCGTGCAATACATAGCGCCTGTTCAGAGGCGTACAAGAGAGATACGATGTCATTCGCAAAAGTATTTCGCATTTTCGGAGTCTCAAAAATAACAATTACGTCGATCAGTATTATAAAATACAAAAAAGAGAAAAATCTCAATACTCATGTTACTGATACATCTGTGCGGTGAGCCGATGATAGTATATGGAGTCAGAAAATAATACCTCCTCCAGTCCGTAGCAATCGTAAATACAAAAAAAATCACCTGAAAAGAAAATCTCGGGTAATTTTTGTTTGCAATTACTGGCGAAGATATTATTCTCATTGAGGAGGGTCGAATTGTCGACCGAAACGTGTGACAAACTTATATGATGAACTTTTAGATACTTATAAAATGGTCTAAATATTACGGGCACGCTGTGTGTAAGATAATATAGTAAATTACAACTTTTTTCTCGATTTTTTTTTCTGCACAAAACATCTTGCGTCGGCTCTCTTATTAGCCGATATAAGTCATTTGTATATATGTCGTCGTGATCGCGTGTTTGTCGTCGTTACTTTCTAAGAGAATATGCGTTACATTTGAGCGAATCTAGTACCACGAACAGAAGTGTTGCGCCCGGTGCTCCTTGCGTGTGGCGAGTAATATTTTAGGGAGAGTGTCGCGTCGGATCTCGGTAGATCTTCGCGTAATTTTGTCGGGAATACTTCGGTATTATCGTTGCGTCTTGCATCTCGCGTGTCCTTAGTGTCCGCGTTAAATATTGTATATACTTTCGCGTTAAGTATTGTATGTAATTTCGCGTTAAGTATGGTATGTAATTATTCGGGAATATTCCAATCGTCCTCGAATCGAGGCGTTACATTTGTTTTGGGTGGAGCATGTGCCTTGATAAACACGCCGCGGCCAATCACGTGAACATCACCCGTGTGGCACGCAGCCACGCGCCCTTTCAAGTTCGACTATCGGCGCTCCATATAGCAACAATTCACGAATATGATCTTTTTATAGCAACAATTCCCTATAATCTTTCTATTTCAACGATGGTTTTTCTTTATGTCCGCTCTGCAGCCGCGTATATCAGCCCAGTAGTAACGGGCGTCGCAAATAATTTGACAATAATTATTATATACTTCGATTTCACAGTTTACTTACCTTCAAACACGTGAATGTATTTCTCAAGATTCCATTCTGTTAGGTATTCGAAAATAGTCTTCCTCGACATCTTCCTTCACATTAACTACTTTTTGTGACGCGTTTCGATAAAAATTTCGATGTACAAACGAATTGCAGAGGTTGGCGAGAAACGCGAGTACCACGTTAACTAGAGACAGGTAAATTTTAACCACGCACACAGATCCGCGCTCGACTATGGTAGCCACGGCGTCACACGAAATATGTGGAATATCAAGAGACACGATACTCGAGATGCTGTCTTACGTACGACACGTATCAACACGTACGCACTATTGGCGCCGAGCGAGTAAGCTTTCGTCGCTGCCTGTCTTTTGTCTCGTCGCGCAGCAGCGTGGGGCTCGTGCGACGCTGAAGCGCGCGGCGGCAAATTCGCTTGTACTAAACTGTTTGGTTGAGATCGGCTTCATACCATACATTTTGGTAGGCGTTACCTCATAATGCCAACCAAACTTTATACCCTTTGACAACTAAACATTGATAGTACTTCCAACAAAACGTACAGTTACCGGAACCAAAAAAGAGCTACCAATATTTTATGGTTACTGCAACTAATGCATTTTTCTGCGTGATAGAATAAAGGTAAGATAAGTTTAAAAGAGAACAAGTTTGAAAATCTGGAATCTCATCTTGTATACTTAATCAATAATCGATCACTTCTAAGATTCGACTCGCGGTTGTCGCTGACAAAGCGTGGCGATCTGTGCTGGGGCGCTGACGAAGAGTGTGGCGATCCAGTACTTTCGCTGCCGAAAGCGTGGCGATTACGGGGTTGATTCTTGGGGGTCGTAATAATCACTGTCACTTCTGGGATTCCGACTCGCAGTTTCCGCCGACAAAGCGTGGCGATCTGTGCTGGGGCGCTGACAAAGAGTGTGGCGATCCAGTACTGCCAAAAGCGTGGCGATTACGGAGTTGGTTTCCAGAAAAAGACAATAATCTCGACAAATTCCCGAAAGTGAATTTGACCTCTACGCTAACGATCTGAGCGCTGACGAAGAGTGTGACGAGCAGAGGGTGTGGCGGATTGGTTTTGAGCGCTGCCGAAGAGTATGGCGAGCTTAAAATTCATTTTCGTGAACGCGGCTGAACGACGAAGAAAGGAGGTAGGCGCGTTCGTATTAAACGAATCAGATTCCAGATCAACCAAGCAGTCATTTCTAATCAAGATCCTCTTCCCTTCCTCCAACAATTGCAACAATTAGAAAACGCACCCCCCTTTAAAACTATTCCTGTCGATTTCGACGTTGATTATCCTAATTATAACCAAATAAATAAAGCTGATCCTCGTTACCATACGTATAAACTCAGATATCTTTTTGGTTCCGAATAATAAATATAATAATAATATCCTTCACACGACTTGTCCAAATCCCTGGTAAATTGCTTAAATGCATTGACCAAAAAACGGACGAATTATAACAGTCAGAACGTGACAAAGAAAAAATAATTGTGTAACTATAAAAAAAATATTTATCATATTTGTATAATTTGTTTTATTTTTTCATTTTAACTTGGTTATAACATGTACACACATACAAATATTTGAATAAAAATTATTGTAAACAATTATATTTTTTTATTAGTGTATTATTCATTAGTTTACAAATGTATTAGGTTTTTATTCGTGTGTTAATTTATGTATTTATTAATATATATGTTTATATTTATGTAGGCACGGTATCTGTAAACAATAAAGAAATTCAAATAGGAGAAAAAGAAGGAATAGCAACAGCGACAGCAGTAAATTTCTTCAACGATCTTTTTGACAGCGTGAATGGAGACGACAAAAAAGAAGACAGCAACGATTTGCATTGTTCTGTAAGTAAAAATAGCTCATCATGTATTTTGGGTAAATGCAAAAAAAATATTGCGTAAAACAGCATTCGTTGACAAAATTTTGCGTACAGTAAATAAATCGGTACCGACTTTAAAAAATTGGTTGTTTACAATTGACGGGTTTCAAAAACTGTGGAAAATTTTAAGTGAAAAATATGATTTTGAAAAATTAAATACTAGATTTTGTAATCAGGATCCGTTAGAAAATTTTTTTGGCCAAATTCGTAGTCATGCTGTACGTAATATTAATCCCACACCTCGTCAATTTCAAGAATCGTTTTTTACTTTACTTGTAAATAATATGCAATGTATTTCAATGCGTCGCGGTAATTGTGAAATTACAAATGATAATTTTAATTTGTTATGTACATTTGAAAATTGTTTAGAACGACATGCGTAATATTAAGTGTAATGACGATAAAGCATCTGAATTAATTACGGATAAAAATGTTGCCGATGAAGTAATTGTAGCATCTTCTGTAGATTACCAAGATGAAATTGTTAAGTTAGTTCTTAAAGAAGTTAATTCTTGTACAAATTGGCGAAAATAGTTTAAGAAATAATTCATTTTTATTTTTCATAAAACAAATTACAAGCGTTACAAATAAATTGTTAAAAATTAGAGTTCATCGTCGTAACGTTTTAAAAGTACTGTTAGATTTTTTAGAAAATTGGAACGCTAATAAGGTAAACGGCCCAGTTACAGGCACTGTCCTAGTTTCCGGCACCGACGGTACATTTATATTTGTAATAAATAAAGTTTTCGTCAAATATTAAAAAAATTACAAGCAAATTAAAGAGCGTTTTTTACTGTTGATTATTGCATAAACACTTTTTTTTAAATGTTTCGTACTTAAATTACCGACAGTGAATGGGGCGACTCGCGCGTTTCAGTGGCTCCCGAAGGGCATTCCTAGGTGACACACCTTAGTGGTAGCGAACGTCAAACTGCTGATTTTTAGTATTATGTAAGTATTAAAACGTCATAATGGTTATATGAACATGTTCAGCACGAATCACATTATCGATTAGATAAGTAATAGTTTATCTGTATGTTAGTTTTTCCCTTAAATTCCCGATGCCAAGAAGTGCGTCATGTAATGAAGGTTATGTTTCACTTTTTGGCACAGAGTTTGTAATATGTTGCATCATCAATTTTGCTTTATTATTCTAGAAATTGAGGTAGATTTATTGATACTTGTAACTCGAAAATTTATGATAAAAAACATTTTTTATGAAAAAAATAATTCTAATAAATTTTTATGAAATTTGTTTGAAATTTATTAATTATTCAACACATTTTGACACTTTACGCTACAGATAAAGTTTGTTTTCTGTGTTTTATTTTCACCTGTCTTATTTTTTGTATTTTAATGTAATATATAAAAAATCTGTTGTAACAGAGTAAGCACAGATAGAGAAAAAAGTGATGGAGACTTTGGACTCTTCGAAGGTAGCTAATTTATCTCATATATCTTATATTATATGTAGTTTTTGCATAGAGGTTGACAAAATATAATACCTACAAGAGAGCTAATTAGTAATTAAACATTGATTATTACAGCTAAAATTATACGCAGGACAATTTAAGTAACTGTGACGTCTCGAAGTGCCGAAAATTGGGCCCGTTGGTGCCATAAAGTGCGGCAGAGCACTTCGATAGTGCCAAAAACGCCGGCAGTAACGAGCATTATAAAAATAGTTATTTATATATTAGAACTGAATGATTTAACTAAAAATATAGGTGAATCTTACTCAGAAAGCTTTAATGCACGTGTTAAAATAGTTTGTTTGGGGTTTAACAATATATCGCGTTCGTAAATAATAGAAAATCAGGGCCGCTGCTATAAAGGTGCCTATAACTGGGCCGTTTACCTTATGGATTGGCATGAATGCATAGACCATCATGCCAATATGTATAAAATTGTAGTGCGTATAATTGCGATTAATAATATTGTATCGTGGTGTAATCATAAAAATGCAATTATTAATATTAATAATAATAATATAGAAATGTTAGAGCGCGATGTTATAAATGCCGTGTGTGATATGAAACGAATACGTGAATCGTATAAAAATAATGTAAACAAAAGAAAGAAAATTGTACAGGATTATAAGAATTCTATTTAAAAAAGACGTAAATAATTTTGTTTTATGAATGTTAAATTGTAAATGCATGTATGAGTAGTTAAAAAATCAGTTAGGTAGGTCCTTCTATTTCGATCAATCATCTACCTGAAGATGTCATATTTTTCTGTCAGGAAGGTATGCCTTCAGGCAGTGTGGTGGATTTGTGGTGGAGATGAGATCGAAGGAAAGATGCAAAATTCTAGCAAAAACAGAACATGTTGCATCTGAGAAGAAGTGTAGTTGTATGTGAAGAAGTAGTGTGATTGTAAAAGTGTGATTGTATGTATTTAAAATTTTGTATGCCTAGAATGTGTGCGATTTTTTTATTATACTTATATTTTTTTATTTTGTGTTTATATTATGTATTGCAATGGTCATTGTATTTAATTGTAATGTGTCAATAATGTGTGTTATATATGTTGCAAGTTGGGTGAAGTATGTATGTGTTTTGCAACATATTTTTTAACCACACCGGATACTTGACATTTTTATATCCGACAGTCCGCAATCTGTGTTAAGTGGGACGGGAAAATATGTTGCAATTATATTTCTTACATGTATACAAGTTATATATTTTGTAAGCTATTAATTATATTTGAATATATGTACAAGTTGTTAAAAATAAAAATAAAGTAATATGATCTTGAATTTATGTAAACTAATTTTAAGTGAATTTAGGTAGTGTTGTTCTAATTTTGTATATATAATTTAATAAATCAGTGTCCCAAAAGTTGATTGTTTATTTTGTGCAATAAACTTTGCATCAGTTGTAGATCAGAGTCAATTAATGAACAGTAAAATAATACGGCCCTCTGATTGGCTGATGACGCCTTAAGACTATACTTAAGACGATCTTGGATATAAGACCCGACTATGAATACCGGTTTTAAAAAATTATATATGAAATATAAATAGAAAAAACTAAAGAATATAATAAAATTAAAAAAATTTGGTAAACTTTTTTTAAACAAAAATCGGTAACCTCTTTATTATTAACAATTTTTATTAATTCTATTATATTCTTCAGTCTTTTTTTCACCCCTATTTCATATATAATTCGTTAAGATTTGGTTGATCAGTTCTGGAGTTATAGAAATTTCTGTAAATTTGGCACAGGCATACATACATACATACATACACACATACCGAAATTTTTTTTAATGCAATATTTCGAGGTTTTAGAACACTCTGAACATATTGACATTAAAAACTCAAAAAACAATCTTTTCTTTGGTTTTTTCTACCCCTATTTTATATATAATTTTTTTTAATTTGGTTGATTAGAGCCAACTTTATACGCAATCAAAGGTTCATATACGAATTTACGAAAACAAAGCTTCCTCTATGAGGAAACAAAAAATGTTGTAACTTTGGACTGGTTTAAACGCTGTGACGTTGCGGCTCGCCGCCTCGTCGCGGCGCCCCGCCGCCGTCACAAGACGCGGAGTTTCGCGCCCAGGGACGGACCAGGGAGGCAGCGGCGAGATCTCCAGGGGTCGTATTTAATCACGTTTCCGCATTCTGATTACTTTCTTTTTTTTTTATGCAATGTAATACGCGCGGCACCTTACCCACACCACGGCAAACCTTCGAGGGAGTACTTGGCAAAGGAAATCAAGGACGATCGATGACCCGGGAGGGGTGGCAAACGCGGAAGCAGCAGAGATCGCGGGCTGGCGAGAGCAACGCGGCAGGCGGGCGGCACGTGCGGCAGCGGCGGACGAGACCGCCGATAGCGGGCCCCAAGCGCTTGGGTAAACACCCGGCTTCAGCAAATGATCTCCACAAAACATCGACCTACGGGGTGACTGATCACCGCCCCAGGGTCAAACCGGAGGCACACCGGCGAGAACCGAATTCTGTCCGCTGCTAAGGACATAATTGAGGAGTCGCACGCCGCCGAGGAACCGTTGCACGCCCCCGAAGGATCTCGTATAGACAGCACTGCGCCGGGACACCGCGGGCTTGCAAGCTCGCGCCCGATTGGCTCGCGCGCCCCTCAGGAAGGGGTACCGTATCGATTCCGCAATCGAGCGGGTCTAGCGTTTTCACTCTCTGGTCGTCCGTCGGCGAGATACGTTTCGTAAGATACGCGATAGCCACCCCGAGTCGGGTATTTCGATATTTGTCTGGAGGATCGAGGATCGTGGTGGAAGGCGCCGGCGAGGAGCCCAGGAGGAGGCGTATCCCCGGTGAGGTTGCCCGTAAATCGCGATATGTAAAGCCACGACACCGTGCAGCCGTATGCTTCACTGGGACTGCCAAGCGACCCGAAGGAGACAACGGTGAACAAAAACCAAACTAGATTTAAGATTTCGACACAGCGTTCTGAGGAGGGGGAACTCAACTGGGCTAGGACCCAAGCGTTATTAAAATTATGGCTAGGGGAACGCGAACTCAGGCGCGAAAATTACCTACATAATACAATCCGACGCGATCATAGATTTAAGTATAGCGAACCAGATGCCCGTACGGCGTGGAAGCCGTCCCTGACGACAAACCAGACCATCAAGGACGGCAAGGCGCAGCAGCGACGAGGGCCGACCAAGGGGAGCCAAGATGGCGGACCGTCCGCAATTTCGTTTAATTAAAGATTCTCGCTTTAAGGAACGGTCCCTGATCGAATCGGGGAGCCCGGGAAGTAACTGTAGCGAGAAAAGATCGCATTTCGACCGCGAAAATAGAAAATGGCGGACCGTCCGTAATCTACGAGAAAGCGATCGGGGCGTGATATCGCGCGGTGCCTGACAAAACTACGAGACACGAGAAGGTCACATAGCCGAAAATCGAAGCGATCCGATAACGGATACGCGAGGTAGAGAACCGTCCGCGAGGTTCCACTGGGTGCGTCATCTGCGAGGACAAACCGCCCCTGACGATAGGGGATGTCCCAAGGACAAGGCAGGGCCAACTGCCGTCAAGATCCGACGACCGGGTCACGAGTTAGGGTACCGTCCGGAAGTTTGCACCAGGTGCGTCATCTCCGGGAACTGAGTAGCCCTGACGAGAGGGGAGGGCCTGATTAGGCTCCGTACCGCGCGCCGTCGAAATCCGACGACCGGGAGACCAGTTAGCGTACCGTCCGCAAACTCGCACCAGGTGCGTCATCTCCGGGAACTGCGTAGCCCTGACGAGAGGGGAGGGCCTGATTAGGCTCCGTACCGCGCGCCGTCGAACTCCGACGACCGGGAGACAAGTTAGCGTACCGTCCGCAAACTCGCACCAGGGGCGTCATCTCCGGGAACTGAGTTGCTCTGACGAACGGAGAGAGTCTAGATAAGCGCCGTACCACGTGCCGTCGAAGTCCGACGATCGGGTCGCGAGATAGAGTACCGTCCGGTAGATTGCGACGCGGACGTCATCGCCGAGGAAAGACCTCGGAAAGCGGGATACCAGGTCCCAAGAACACGTCAGGATAGGTCGCCGACGTCGGCAGACGTGGTGCTCGTCACCCGGACGTCTTCCCCGGGGAAGTCGCCCGGAATCATAAAAGGCGTGCGAATTTAGCATAGGCGCACAGGTCGGCGTCAACCGCGGACGCATATTCAAAATAGTGGAAAACCACTACCCTGGCGTCAGGACGGCAGGGCATCGCGAGCGCAACGCCCATGGAAATTTCCATATAGACCCGCGTAAACACCGGAGCGGAAAATTACCGAGACAAACTGCGCAGTTAGGAAGCTTCTCGAAGGAGAAAGTCGCAGGGAGCGCCGGAGTGGGGGCTAAATAGCCGATGGTAGGGAGGCCGAGCGAGACGGACCACTCGAGGCAGTCTCTCGGGGATAGTTCACGGAGCAACACGTAATTTCGCATACACTCTCGTTGTCGCGCTAAGTCCCGCGATCGTAATCCGAGTGCGCAAATCGTAATCTCGTAACTTCCATAACAACAGGGAACGCCCGCGAAACGCGTTAATTATCGCTTTTACATAAGCGAACGGCGAATTAGTGCCGAAAAATCTTGTGCGTCGTAACAAAAAGGGGCGTGTCAGCCCGAACGTGCGATCGTCCGACAGATTGTGTAACTTCGATATTTGTGAACAACTGTGAATGAAAATCAGTCAAATTGAATAAATTATACAATCATTTGTCAAAAATTTCTTGAAAATTATTCGATTGGACTTACCTTCTGTACCATACCTGATCCATTGGCGTCGATCACTCGAAGTCCCTCGTTGATCCTGGAAGACGGTGGCAGCGGCAATCCTGGACGGCGACGGCGATGATCCTCATGTGGCAGGAACCGGAAAAGAAGAATAATTAGTCTGATTGAAAATTCGATAGATACTCACCTTCTCGGTATATCAGAGGTCAAACCGAGTGGCGACCGTTGAATTCAAGGACACCCCGCGTTGATTCGTGTCTTCCCATGTACCGTCCGGTTACAACCGCCCTCCAGTACACGCTCTCGCTCGGGATAACGTATGTTAAGATTGAGTGTAATTTCGCGATCGATAACGAGAGCGAAGGGCCTCGGGATGGTATCGTGGCCGCGGAACCGTGGTACAAGCGTGGTGGCGAATCCCTGGAGATTGCGATAGGCGTTAATGAGTTCAATATCGCGAGTATATTGCGTTGTCCTCGCGACCTTGGTGTACGGCCGCATACGGGCCGGTAGTTTGTCCATTGCGTTACCGTTTCTTCGCGTCGGGAAATTCTGGTGTTCGAGCGTCGGTGTTAGCTATCGATTTGTGTTCGGATCTCGTTATTGCGGGTTGATAATTGTGCTCTCGCGTTGAGAAACTTTGCGTCCGGTATTACTTGTGTTGCGTCCTATACTCGCGTTAAGAAATTACCGGCGTTCACACGCTTCGTGCGTTTAGATGTTAATTGCGTAGTTTTTCCTGGCGTTCCGTGGTTATTAGACGCGTATTTCGAGTCAAAGGTGGTGTGGCCTTCTCCACACCTGGCGCCCAACATTATTAGCGATATCGCGACTTGCTTGGTTAAATGACTCGGCGCCTCCCCGTTGCGCCCGAGCCGAATATCTCGCGTTAAGTTAAGATATCATTGCGACAGAGTTTTCGTATGGTTTCGGACGTGGTTTTCACGCAATCCAAGCGTGACGTACCATTCTTTCGCGACATTTTGCGTTGAACCTCACGCTCATGAGTGATGTTAAGTGTAGTATTCTTGCGTGTTATAATTTCCGACCCGAATTATTAATTGTTTGAGAATAGAACCTTCATCGTGTTTATTAGAGACCCAATTAATACTCCGTGGGTGTCTCGCGTCCGCATTAATATTATTTTTGTTAAATGAATCTCGACACCCCGCCACCGGCTATTCTTGATTTATTTATCGAATTTATCTTGTGTTTGATCGAAACCGGATGGATAAACGTTGTTATTTTCTCGACGACCAGTACTCAATAAATGTTTTATTCTTTGTTATCTGACTGAGTATGGAATTAACGTGTCACCCCGCCGAGTATCGCGCTGCCCTTCATTAACCCCGCCCGTGATTAGGTCAAGCTAGCCGATTCCACGCACCTCCACACTTCGTTTTGCATCTCGTTTAGGTTTTCGCGATTTCGTGGACGCGAAGGTACGCGTCTGGCCCCTAACATTTGGAACATTTCGTGGAGTATCGGAGGTGCGAGGAAATCACTGGAGAGGCCAACTATCCCGCTCTCCTAAGTCCTTTTGATCCGGCTCACGTCTCGGAGCGGTCCGGGAGTGCAAAAAGTCGTGACAACGCATGACCAATTCTTTGGACCAATGGCTTAACGTCTCTTTCCGAAAGACGGAGCCCAGTTTGCTCCGCACAAGGGCCTGAATCTTGCACGGAGGGGCGCAGCTTTCACAATTCACAGGGCACCAATCTTTCGGAGAACGGGTGCAGAGCGCTCAATGTATTGAGTGAGCCACGGAGTCACGAACGCGTATCGCGGAGTACCCGATGAACCGGGAATCTAGTTCGATGTGCGACGGTTCGAACGGCGAACTCCGTTTGCGAGCGAGTCGAGCGAGCGCGACGGTGTCTGTCTCGAAGCACAAGCGATCACTATGGAGGCGGTCGTACTGTCTATGCCGGTTTTTTAGTTAGCAAGAGGGTAAGAGATAAAACGTGCCGGAATACAAACGTGCACGTGCGGCAGCCATTAAAAGCCGGGTTCGAGTTTTGTGCGGTCTCTATTTTCTAGTGCAAGTACAATGGCTACAGGGGATGCAGCCGTTAGAAAAACAATTCCTACCACGTTGGAGATCGAACGTTTCGATCGAACAAAAGGACCGTGGACACCATGGCTATTACAATTTGAAAGGGGCCATAAAAATTTTCAATATAAAAAATGAAGCTCGTGTCCCCCATATCTTCTTCACTACGTTGGTTCTGCACCGTTTGCAGTTTTATACAATCCGTATGAGGCCCAGTATGACGTCATTAAGAAGACGTTACAAGAATTTCACGAGCCGAAACCACAACCAGTGGCAGAAAATTACAAATTAATGACCCGAAAACAGCAGGAAGGCGAATCAATTATGGATTACGTCGCTGCGTTACAACAGTTATCGCTCAATTGTAAATTGGGAGACGCTCTGAAGATAGTTCTTAGAAACGTATTTGTGTGCGGAATTCGAAACAAACAAATCCAGAACAGACTGTTGGAAGTTCAGGATATTGGGGACATCACCTGGGAGAAGGCGATCCAATTGGCATCTACGATGGAAACCTCGGAAAAAGGGACAAAGCAGATTCAGGGCGAGGAAACTACAGCACTAGTCAGCACGGGTGCAACGAAGAAGAGGATTCCGTCATACCAAGATAAGACAAAGAAATTTGCAAACGCGAATAGTAAGTGTAGCGTTGCAAAAAAGAACGTGCGCAATAAAAATATCACTTGTTGCCGGTGCGGTAAAGATCATTTTGCGTCGGATTGTACGCTCGATAGAAATATTAAGTGTTTAGCGTGTGGAAAATCAGGGCACTTAAAGAAAGTTTGTAAGTCGCGTTCGGATAGTTCGAAAAGTGTCGATATTCTTAATATCAATCAATCTAAATTTCAGAAGAAAATGTACCAAGTGATTTGCATTAATAACAAGAATGTTAAGTTCGAAATAAATAGTGGATCATGCGTGACATTAATATCGGAATCTAGAACGCCTATTCCATTGTTAAAATACATTAAAGTTAAAGTACGAAATGGTAAGACAATGCGCAGATTACGATTATACTTCACGCAGGTTGATAGAGAACCAGTATTAAGGCGAGAGTGGATTTCTCAATTAAAGTCGGTAACTATTTTCCCTTCGATGAAACAGATCACAGAGTGTGATAATTCAGGAATACGGTCATTATTAAAAGATTTTCCGAACATCATATACGCTTTCAACGGTGGATAAGATTTCAAATATTCAGGCGAGATTAAATCTCAAACCTGGGGTTAATCCGGTATTTCTCAAGGCGAGAACAGTTCCATTTCGTTTACGTGAAAAAATTGAGAAAGAATTAGACATATTAGTTCAATTAGGTATACTTGAAAAAGTAGATTATGCAGATTGAGCGACACCGATCGTACCAGTTCTTAAGAAGAACAATGAAGTTCGAATTTGCGGGAATTATAGTGTAACCCTTAACCCAAATTTGAATGTCGATATTCATCCTTTGCCAACGCCTGATGAATTATTTATTCAAATGGCGGGAGGTAGAATCTTTTCAAAAATTGATTTAACTCAAGCATATTTACAGTTAGACGTCCGACCGGAAGACAGGGAATTACTTACATTAAATACACATAAAGAATTGTATCGTCCTACACGCCTTATGTTCGTATTGCGTCAGCACCAACAATTTGGCAACGTACGATAGAGTACATTTTAAAAGGAATTCGAGGAGTAGTAACTTTCTTGGACGACATACGTATTTCAAGTAGAAATTTAAAGGAACATTTGCGTACACTACGTTTAGTTTTTGAACGATTACATAAGTACAACATACGTATAAATTTTGCAAAGAGTGAATTCTTAATGAACGAAATACATTACTGCGGTTACGTTATAAATAAAGACGGCTTAAGTAAGGCTTCAGATAAAGTCGAGGCAATTTTGAAAATGCGCCAATCGTCAAATGTTTCTGAACTTCGTAGTTTCTTTGGGATGATATATTACTATGATCGATTAATTCCAAAATTAAGTTCGATTCTTCAACCCTTGAATAGATTATTACAAAAAAATGTTAAATACTATTGGTCCGCAAAATGTGAAAAAAGTTTTCAAGCCGCGAAAGAAGCTTTTGCCAGTCCTAAATGTTTAGTTCATTCTGTGACCCTAGATTACCTATTACGTTAGCTACGGATGCTAGTGCATATGGGGTCGGTGCAGTTTTGTCACATGTTTATCCGGATGGCTCAGAGAGAGCAATACAGTACGCGTCACAGACATTGTCAAAAACGCAACAGTCATATTCACAAATTGACAATAAGGCTTACGCGATTATTTACGGAGTTAAGAAATTTCATCAATATTTACAAGGTGCGAAATTTACACTAATTACGGATCACAAACCGTTAACACAGATATTTTCTTTTACGAAAGGTCTACCTTTTTATACAGCTTCGCGTATGCAACATTATGCATTGTTTTTACAAGGTTTTAATTACAATATTAAATACAGAAAGTCGGAGCAACATGCAAATGCGGATTGTTTATCGAGATTACCAATTCCGCGAGATTCAAACGAATTTGAATGTGATACAATAGACGATTTTCAGAAGATTACTTTTGAGACATTACCGATTACAGCAGAACAAGTTGCAAAATGTACGATACAGGATAAAGAATTGTCCAAACTTCTTAATTTTCTTAAATCAGGTAAAGGTTATTTTAAGAATAACAAATATTTTACAGTTTCTTTAGAGGAATTTACATTGTTAAACGGAGTTATATTTAGAAACCATAGAGTGGTAATTCCTTTTCAGTTACGAAAGCAAATTCTTAGAGAATTGCATGAAGGTCATTTCGGTATAGTGCGTATGAAACATTTAGCACGAAGTTACGTATGGTGGAATAAAATCGACAAAGATATCGAAGAAATTTCAAAGAATTGCGTGAATTGTAATAGATTCAAGAATAATCCACCAAAGATAAACCATATATGGGAACCAACGAAAACTCCACTTGAAAAAGTACATGCGGATTTTGCAGGTTCATTTTTAGGTCACAATTTTTTAATCTTAGTTGATGCGTTTACAAAATGGCCAGAGATACATATTATTAAAAACATTACATCGCAAACAACTATAAATATTTGTAGACAATATTTTTGTACTTACGGTTTACCCAGATATTTTGTTACGGATAATGGTAGAAGTTTTACTTCCAATGAATTTACGAATTTCCTAAAGGTTAATGGAATTATACACAAGCGTACAGCACCATTTAATCCAGCGACAAACGGACAAGCGGAACGTTATGTTCAGATATTAAAGAATGCATTAAAACGTATGCAGAGTACTTATACAAGTGTACATGTAGATTTACAGCGATTACTTTTACAATATCGAAATACACCACATGCGAGTACAGGAAAAACACCTGCAGAAATGTTATTTGCGCAAAAAATAAGAACACGTCTGGATTTATTACGACCATTCGAAAAGAAGTATCAAGCGCAGGATACACCAATTTCTTTTACGGATGGAGAAAGAGTGAGTGCGAGAATTACAGCGGTATAAATAAATGGTTATTTGGTAGAATTTGCAAGCGATTAGGTACACTTCATTACAAAATACGGTTAGATGACGGACGCGAGTGGAAACGTCACGTTAATCAGTTAAGGAAAATAGGTGAGAATACTCCTAGTAGTCCAGAAGACTACATTACGTTAGATTACACTCCGCCAGAGAATGTGCGCGAAAATACAAATAATTGTGAGGAACGCGGAAGTTCCAGTGATACAAATGTACATGATAGCTCAAGTGATAGTGATAGTTTTACATTAAGAAATAATTTGAATAGTGCAAATGTTACGATAAGAAATGCGAGTGAGAGTTCCGTTACAACTCTACCAGCACCTTCGTATTCTCCTTTGTCTCAGAGTGACAATTCTTTATTATATTCGACTCCTACAAATTCTTTCCAGGCCAGTACGCCAATACATACTCCTCCGTTAAAACCTCCACTGAAACCAGTTCCAGAAAGCCTCACTCCCAAGAGACCCTCACGAATAGTTAAGATTCCCGGACGTCTTAGGGATTGCGTAATGCCAAAGAAAATGAAGTAGCAGAAGTATACTTTGTTAAGTGAGGAGAGTGTTGGGGCAGTTTGTAATACGCGCGCAGACAGAGTGTAGCGCATAGGTCGTGCGTAGGTAGCGTGCGCGTAGCAAGCTTGTGATTGGCTATACCGTGAGTGGCGTTGCAGTAAGCGGGAGCACGTGACAATTTCTTGTCGGTCGTTGTACAGAAGAAGTTCCGTTTCGTTACAGCCCGGTCGAGGACGCATCACAGTCTTATATGGCTCGATTATTAAATACACGTAGTTACTATTACAAGTACGGGCGGTGTTCAGTAATTTCTCCTGCCTCCTTTACTTCGCCCACGGCCTACATTTGGCCACATATACAATAACGACCAATAATTTTTAAGTTACAGCATATAACTGAGAGGCTTTAGTTTGAAGATGACAGAATGTTTTTCTAAAGTGGCGTTTAATATATTTACTTACAAAACAAGATTATAAGCCGTGGATGGTTAAAAAATGGTTAAATTTATTAAATCATTTTATATTTGCTATAGACGATCTTATGCCAAAGACTGCATTAATTATTTATATTTATTTATATTTATATTTTTGTTTCATGTGTTGTACCTCAAACTTGATGGCTAGGTACTTTAATAAGGTAACTAAAAAAGCATTAGCAGTAAAAATAAGTGAAAAATGCAGATTTTTACCATTTTTTCAAAAAAAATTTAATGTTTAAAGGCTTTGAGCGACTTCTAAATATTAAGTTACAGCGCCTGCTTTTCAAGGGTCTTCATTTGAGAGTTCGCAGAACGAATTTAAGGGGTGAGACTTAAAATCAAATTTTTGACCCAAAAATATTGCCACCTTAATATGGAGAATCTAACATGAAGAATTGCAACAATAACATTAAATATAATAATAGTTATAATATAGAACTTTTGTCTCCTATTTTTGAAATTAATTAAATACGTATCTATTGATTAAATATATACGCTGTTTTTTTACTCCCATTTCATTTTTCTCTAAATTATGTGTTTATTGTTTTTTTATTCAATCAAAAATTTTAGTACTTTATGAGTTCCCCCGTAGCCCTCGGCGGGGGAACAGGTGGATTATAGTAAGGAAGTTAAGAGTGTCTGGAAGAGTGTAATAGGGAGGAGGATGATGGAGGAGTAGCGGAGGGTGTGAGGAAGGCAAAGAGAAGGTGCAGGAAATGGAGGCGAGAAAAAAGGCGGAGCAGGGTAAGAGAAAACAGTCGAAGAAAAAGACCCTGTAGAAAGAGATTAGGGCTGACTGGAGGAGATGGCAAAGACAAGGAGATGGCACAGGAGGCGAGAAGGAAGTAAGGCGGATGCACAACACGCGCGTCGCATCGTGTAGCGGCGGGCAAACGGAGTGATCGAGGGATTGAAGTATCAAAGTAAGGAATCGATAGAGCGAGGTGAGCAGAAAGGAAAGTAAGTAGTAACTGTAGGGAAGGTAAGTGCACGTGGCGTTAGTAAGAGCGAGCAGTGGTACGAAGGAGAACAGAAAGAAGATTGGCAGTTAAGGAGAAAGAAAGAGACGGAGGGAGGACAGGAGGAAGAGACGAAGACAGGAAAGCACGTATGATAAATAGAGGAAATAATTAGTTTTGTTTACAAATTCCGAAAAAGGAAAGTAAAGGAAGATAGACGGAAAAATCGAATGTAGAGGAACATTAACGTCGACAGGGAGGTGATAGAGACGATAGTGGAGGAGCGAGCAGCAAGAATGACGAAGGAGCTTAAGAAGGAAATAGAAGAACTGAAAAAGAGGTTGCACAGAATGGAGCAAAGCTCAGATAAAAGGAAGAGGGACGAGAGTGAGGAGAGAGGGGAAATTGCGTACAAAAAATAAATGAAGTGGTATGAAGATGATGAAGAGAACGATGAAGAAAAAAGAAGGAAAAACATAATAATCAGGGTAGAGAGAGAAAGATGGGGAGAAAGTAACTCAAATTGGAAAAAGGTGAAGCAGTTATTTACAGAAAGATTGAAAGTGGAGATGGAAGTGAGGGAAGTGAACGTGATAAGACTGAAAAGAGAATGGTTAACTTTGCTGGTAAGAATGGGAAGCGAGGAGGATAAAAGGAAGGTACTTGAAGCAAGAAGAAAAGAAAGAAATAGAATAAAGGTGAAAATGGACAAGGACAAGTTTATAAAAAAAAAAAAAATAAAAAAAGGAAAAGAGATGGGAAAAAAGAGATGAAAAAATTAGGAAGAAAGGGAGGTCGGCAGAGGAAGAAATTACGCAGAAGATGGAGGAGAATCTCTTGATGAATTCGGACAAGGACGAAGAGGACAAAAGGGAGGGACCAGTGGGAAGACACTGGAAAGGGTAGGGAGGGATAAGCAAACTTGTAAAGGGTTGGGAACGTCCCTTCAAAACGCCACGTGTATATGTGTGTATATGTGTAAAAAGGAAGAAGAGTGGGAGGAATGTAAAGATGTACAGATTTTTGTAAAGTTCCTCAAAAACGCCCTTTAAGGCCCCTTTGGGGCAAATAAAGTATCATTTGTAACCGTAACCGTAATTTTAGTACTTTATTAAATTTCGAGGTATAGCAGCACCAAGTTTTTTTACAAGAAAAATTTATTTTATTTTTATTAAATATTTTCATTTTGTACTGTTACCTCTTTAATTATTTGTGATTAAAATGATTTTTTGTAATATTATAATTTTGTTAAGGAGAGTTAAAGTTACTACTACTAGGGTTGGGTTGGAATAAAAAGATCCTTAAAAGAGGACAAAGATATACACAAAGATGTACCACATGGGTTTTATTTTTTTAAAGTAGTTGCACAACAATTATTTTTCAAAGCAATATATATATTCTCTTTGCACCCGGGAAAAAAATCTGTTATAATGTTTTATATGCTTATATAAGAGCGATCTTATATGCTCATATATGAATTTTGGCCTGATAAGATCTTATACGGTCATATATGATTATATAAGATTATATATAAGGACCCAATATATATAATATATATTTAAATAAGTTTCAGAAAATTGTTATTTTCAAATGTTATTTTTTAAGTGTGCCACTTTATTATAAGAGTGGACTCCACGATACAACTGGTATGAAAATTGTACCGCTCCATAGCGCGAGACAGTGTCGTGTCTTTTGATACCGTTTTTATAACACTGTCTGTCTTTTAAATACGAGAAACAGATCCCATCGAATGCCATCTATCGGATACTTTGAGATACAATATTGTGATCTGGTCATATATAATCTTATATAATTTGTAACGTTGCGGCCCGCCGTTTTGTGGCAGCGCCACGCCGCCGTCACAAGGCGCGGAAATTTGCACCCAGGGACAAGCTAGAGAGGCGACGACGAGATCTCCAGAGGTCAAAAAGTCGATATCGTTTCCGCGTTTTGACTATTCTTTTATTTTCATGTGTAATTATAATGCGCGCGGCGTCTAAACAACTCCACGGCGAATCTTCGAGGGAGTACCAATAACGAGAGGGGACCGGAAGGATCAAGGACCGAGGAGGGGTAGCGAGAGCGGAAACTACAGGGATCACGGGCGGCGAGAGCAACGCGGCAGACGTGCGGCGAATGAGGCAGCGATGGACAAGGCCGCCGATAGCGGGGCCCCAGGTACCGGGGAAAACCCGGCCTCATCAGCAATCTGCCTCCACGAAATACCGGCCCACGGGGTGACTGATCACCGCCCCGAGGGCAACCGGAGGCACACCGGCCAGAACAAAGTCCAGTCCGCTGCCCAGGGACAAATTGAAGAAGTCGCTACGCCGGCGAGGGACCGTTGCGCGCCCCCGAAGGATCCACCTTACGACGATCCTGCGTTAGAATATCGCGTGAGCTTGCAAGCTCGCTCTCGATTGGTTGGCACGCCCCTACGGAAGGGGGTGCCGCATCGATTCCGTTATCGAGCGAATCTAGCGAGAACTCTCTGGTCGTCCGTCGGCGAGTGTGCAAACGTTCTCTTTAAGATACGCGATATAGCCACCCCGAGTTGGGAAAATCTGGTACGCTGCGACGATCCTCCGTACGAGGTGACGGCGAGGAGCCCTATGAGAAGACATCACATCGGTGAGGTTGCCCGCAGTAATTAATATCGGGATGTAAAGCCACGACGCCGCCCTCCGGGGCACGCTCTCGTCCGGAAAAACGTTGTAACATCGCGACGCGTACGGTTTCTTGAGACCGCGTAACGAATGGCGATCGACAGCGAGAGCAAAGGGCCTCGGGAGGGTATCGTGGCCGCGGAATTGAGATAAAGACGCGATTGCGAGCCTCTGGAGATCGCGATAGATTCGTGGCAAAATCCGTTACTGCGAGTCCGTTTCGTATAACGTCCGCGCTCGTTATTGTGTTGCGTTCGGTCCTCATTACGATGGGACGTGGCTTACGCCACGATTCATACTTGCGTTAGGCTTAAGATAATTGGCGACAGAATTCTCGCGCGACTCCCGGCGTTGCGTTCACGCAATCCGCGCGTGAGGTATCGTCCTTTCGTGATCTTTCCTGCGAGATCTTATTTTCTATTTCCGTGATTATTTCGTGTTTACCGTCAATGTTCTATATTACTTGTAAGTTTGGTCATACTGTATCTCTCGGAGATAATCGCAGCGCCTTCTGCGCGTTATTATACGATAACGCAGTACTTCGTTTATTCTGGCATCCGCGCCATCATTAAGTACTTCTTTTGTTTCATTTCTGACGCTCGCGCGACTGATTATATGATATGTCCGGCCGACCGAAGTCGAATCGGCTTTTATTGGTTCACGCGCGAATTTCTAACGAATAAATGTTACTTTGATTTGTTAATCGCTTGAGTTCGTGGCCTTATTTATGGTGTGTCACCCCGCCGAATATCGCGCCACCCTCCATCACCCCCGCTCCAGCCCTTAGGTCAAGCTAGCCGATTCCTCGCACATCCGCACGTCTCGCTTTGCGTCTCGTTTTGGGGTTTTCTTTCGCGATTTCGCGGACGCGCGTTGACGCGTCTGGCGCCCAACGGTAAATTCGTTTCGCGAAGTGTCGGAAGTGCGAGGGAATCGTCGGAGAGGCCTGTCATCCCGCTCTCCTTACTCCTTTTGATCCGGCCCACATCCCGAAGCGGTCCGGGAGTGAAAAAGTCGTGACAAATTATATAAGTTTATATATGTTTATATTATAGTTTTTTTTACAAATTATTACAGATAATTTCACTGTTTACGAAAACATTTAATAAAATTAATATCAATTTAAAAAAATTAAGCATTTTATGGAAAATTAGAAAAAAAACTTAAAATAACACTTAAAATAAGCAATGAGAAGTGCCGTTTTTTTATCAAAACGGATCTTGGTGCTTAATAATATTGAATGAATGAATGAATGAATGAACTTTATTTGCATTTCGAAATTCCGATCCAAAAAAAGTCAAAAGTGCCAAAAAAGGAGCTGTTATCTTGAACTTTCTGCAAGTATATATCGTTATAAAAAAGCTCCCGAATCTCAATAGAGAGGGCAACCGACTGCGATTGAGAAATTCTACGGCCAAACTGTTTAATTGTTTTCCAGAATTGACTCGAATTTTTAACTCTAGAGAAAGTTTCAATTATAGACCACTCATAATCACGTTTTTTCTTGCGAATTAGCGAGTTAAAATGCTTCTTACAAGCGTGATATTTAATATTTTGATCAAGCGCAAAGTTTAATCTTTTTGCTTTCTTTAGAAGGAGTTTCAACTCCTTTTCGGCACGGCGGCACTCGTCATCTTTCCATGATTTGCGCGCTGCACCCTTAAATGAATGAGAAATACTTCTTAAGGGGATCCTATAGTGGCGGTAGTTACCGACATTTTTTCATTTCAAGGAATTTTTGAATTGGCTTTACAGAATTGCAAGTTTTTGGTCTAGAATTAAAGTACGCACAAAAATCTACATCGCGTTGTACGATTTCATATCGGGAACGAAAAAAAATTAAAAATTTTACTAATTTGGGCACATACAACTGTCATCTGACGACAATAACAAAATTACTGCAGTTTATATATATATATAATGACACCAAGGCGACGTAGGGACAACACATGTAGGAACAATATCGTGTAAATAAAACTAAGATTCAACGTCTAGAAAAAAAGATTCCGTAAAATGAAGGTTTGCATGCAGAGGCACATGCAAGTTGACAAGATGAGCAGTAAGTTGCGTGTAACAGTAGTTGCCGGATCTTTTGAGAGATGGCGCTGCAGTCGCTGCAATCTGACAAGAACAGAGGTATCTCGTTAGACAAGGGTAGATAGATCGCACACAGCATGTGCCTCTGCATGCAAACCTTCATTTTACGGAATCTTTTTTTCTAGACGTTGAATCTTAGTTTTATTTACACGATATTGTTCCTACATGTTGTCCCTACGTCGCCTTGGTGTCATTATATATATATAAACTGCAGTATTTTTGTTATTGTCGTCAGATGACAGCTGTATATGCCCAAATTAGCGCTGTGAGCGTGAATCGGACCGCAGCCAAGGACAGATATCTCTCGTATTCTTCCTTTCTCTTCCATATGTACATGTAAACCATATGCACTTATTCATTACGCTTTCTCTCGTTTCTTACGCTCTTTCACGATCTCTCTCTCTCTCTCTCTCTCTCTCTCTCTTTCTCTCTCTGTAGTATACAGGGTATCGTAGTCAGTAAAATAAAATTTGAACTTTTTGGAAATTTGGTGTTTTAGAATATATTTAATTATCAATTTATTTATTTATTTATTATCAATTTTTACATGAAATAATTTGATCAAGAATTATAACATATAGAAGCATACTCCCGCCACGCATAATGGCATACATACTTGATGTTGACAATTTGTGAAACAAAGTATAAATAAAACCAGTAATACATATAAAGAAAAATGTTATTTATTTTAAAATATTTTTAGTTTCAACGTGGAAACCTTGAAATGACATTATATTGCGTTAAACTTATTGAGCTCTTTGTACAGTGCAACCAAGTAAAAAACGTTGGAATTACTTGAAATTCTTATCAGAAAAATGTAGCAATATGTCATTTCAAGGTTTTCACGCTGAAAGATCAAGAATTACAACACAATATAGGGGCACGCTTCCGCCACGCAGCTCGGTATACACTTGTAACAGCTGATACATAAAAAAAAAGGATTTGATTTTAAAATATCTTTAGTTTCAACGTTGGAACCTTGAAATGAGATTATATTGCGTACTTGAGCTCTTTGTACAGTGCAACCAAGTAATAAATTTTGAAATTACTCGAAATTCTTATCAGAAAAATGTAGCAATATGTCATTTCAAGGTTTCCACGCTGAAAATAAAGATCAAGAATTATAATGCAATATAAAGGCACAATACCGCCACGCAGCTCGGTATACACTTGTAACAGCTGATACATAAAAAAAAGGATTTTATTTTAAAATATCTTTAGTTTCAACGTGGAAACCTTGAAATGAGATTATATTGCGTACTTGAGCTCTTTGTACAGTGCAACCAAGTAAAAAACGTTGGAATTACTTGAAATTCTTATCAGAAAAATCGAGCAATATGTCATTTCAAGGTTTCCACGCTGAAACCAAAGATCAAGAATTACAATGCAATATAAAGGCACGCTTCCGCCACGCAGCTCGGTATACACTTGTAACAGCTGATACATAAAAAAAAAAGATTTCTTTTTAAAATATCTTTAGTTTCAACGTGGAAACCTTGAAATGAGATTATATTGCGTACTTGAGCTCTTTGTACAGTGTTTGAGATCGCAAACGCAGCATCGCGACAAAGTAGCATCGCGTTCGGCTGCATGTCAGCACTTGCACGCTTGCAATAAATTTCGTGCTCATATTTTATACGGTGAAAGTAACTAATGTTCGCGTGAAATCGTCGCATGAAATTTGGCAAGGAAACGTTCGGTATAGCATGGATCTTTCGAGATTCGCTTTTCAGAAACTTTAACATTGCCATCAATAATAAAGTCAAACAACAACGCTAGAACAAAGGAAAGATCCATGCTATACACAAAGCACTCGAAAACAGGTGACGACCCCGTCGGGTCGCCACGTGAAATCGGTGACGTCGGCCCCATGACGCGGGCCTCCGACGGCCAATCACCCTCCCGAAATTCTAGGAAACCCGCAGGGAGGGAGTTTCGCCTCGGAGATGTTAAAAGGACCGTCCTCGCGCCGCGGAATCGATTTCGCTCGCAGATCATAGAAAACCCGCTTTCGCACTCCGCTTTGCACACCGCTGTTCCGCGTTTCGAACGTTTTCGCCGCATCGCTAACCGTTGCTTCTGTGCGCGCTCCACGGCTTCCTTTGAAAAAAAGGGAAAAACTGTATAGACCTGTACATATTAGACTTTATTAAATATATTTGTTTATTTTGCTATTCGATACTTGTGCCTTGTTTTTGTGGTCGTCTCGTTACCTCGCGCTATCTCGCGCAACCGCGTGCTCTCGAACATTTCTGGTCCTTCGAGCCGGATAATACCGGCAACCGCGACTTCGGGAGTGCATCCTCGACGAGTGACCGCCAAGATGAGCATGGATCAGAGCGCCTTGCTGAACAGCCAGTACGACATCCACGGCCGCATCTCCCGCGCCATGGACAACCTCCGAAAGCTGGGTGCAGACAAGCTCAACCTCGGCACGGTGAGCACTCGCATCCGCATTCTCGACGACCTGTGGGCCAAATTTGAGTCAAATCACGACCTCATTCGGGCATGCTACGGGCAACTCTACAGCGAGAGTGAGTACGCAAAAAATGACTTTGTCGACACCGTTGAAAACACTTACGCGCATCAACGCGGTTTGCTTCTCGGGCTCGAAAGCAAACTCAAACCCGCGTCGCTTAGAGTGCCGGTTGGAACGGAGCAAAGCAGCGATCACGCTCCCAAAACGTCACTGCCGCGTATTCAGTTGCGGAACTTTTCGGGCGCGTATGAGGAGTGGCCGTCGTTTCGAGACCTCTTCAAGTCGGTCATCGGTGAGAATTCGTCGATTTCGAACGTTGAGCGGCTCCATTACCTCCGATCGTGTCTGCGAGGGCCCGCTGAAAAATTAGTGAGCTCATTAACGGTGACCGGGGACAATTACGACCGCGCGTGGGCTATTCTTAATAAACATTTTGAGAACAAGCGGGAGTTGATACGCTCCAACTTCGCCACGTTTACCGCCGTGGCGAAAATGAAAGGAGAAACCGCTGACGAGCTGAGCCGCATCCATAACGCCGTCACCACCGCAGTCAATGCGCAGGAGAGCATCGGGAGGCCCATAAAGTCCCACGGAATGGACCTCTTCAACCACCTGGTTGTTGAGCTCTTCGATCAGCGTACGCGACTCGAGTGGGAATCGTTTGTCTCGGACTCCGTCGAGCCGCCGGAACACGAGAAGCTCACGGACTTCATGTCGAAGCGCATCCTCACGCTAAACGCCGCGAGACCGAAACCCGCCGCGAAAGCTTCCGATTCCACTCGGTCCGCGAAGACCCACGTCGCGAAACAAGGGTCGAAAGACAGCTCCGATCCGCAGTGCGCCCTGTGCAAGGGGAAACACTCGCTGATGACGTGCAGCGATTTCAAAGCCAAGTCCGCAACCGAGCGAAAGACGGTTGTAGAGTCCAGTCGGCTGTGTTTTAATTGCCTTGGCAACCACACCGTCGCGAAGTGCCAATCGTCGAAAAACTGCTTCACGTGTAAGGCTCGGCATCACACGATGCTTCACGAAGCCTACGTTCCCGCGTCGCCGTCTACCGAGGTCAGCGCGCTGTCCGCCGTGCGCTCTGCTGACGACCGCAAGGCGATCCTCCTCGCAACCGCGCGAGTGACCATCGCCGACCGCCATGGAGACCCTCACCCTGTGCGAGCCCTCATCGACCAAGGGTCTGAGGTCTCAATTGTCGCCGAATCTCTCGTGCAGCGCTTGCACCTGCAACGATCTCGCTCCGCCGTGTCGATTTTCGGAATCGGTGGGTCGAAATCCGGGTCAACCCGCGGGAAGGTGACGGTGAGCCTTACGTCCGTGACGACCGGAGCCACGATTACCGCCGTCGCGTTCGTGCTGCCCCGTCTTTCTCTCTACCAAGGCTCGGCGACGAAGAGCCCCGCCACGTGGCCCCATCTCAAAGGGCTGCCTCTAGCCGATGCGCAGTTTTCGGCTGGAGACCCGGTCGAGCTACTTCTCGGAGCAGAAGTGTGCTCCACCATCCTCGAAGAGGGCATTCGAAAGGGCGGACCGCACGCTCCGATCGCGCAGAAGACGGCCTTCGGGTGGATTCTCTCCGGTGGCTGCGGTGCCTCAGCCCTCCACACGCGCGGCAGCTTCCTTGCGACGGCCGACCACGAGTTGGCCGATCTCGTGCGCCGCTTCTGGGAGCAAGAAGCGGAGCCTTCCGCTCCCGCCGCCCTCACGCCTGACGAACAGAAGTGCGAGGACTTCTACGGGAAAACGCACTCTCGCACGGAGACGGGGAGGTACGTGGTTCGATTGCCGTTCTCCAAGGAGCCGACAAAGTTGTCGGAGACACGCCGGCCAGCTGAACGCCTGCTCACCGCAATGGAGCGGAAATGCGAGAGGGACCCCCGGTTCGGCGAGCTCTACCGCCAGTTCATGCGGGAATACGAGGAGCTGAAACACATGGAGTTAGCTTCCGGTTCTCCAGACTGCAAAATCATGCCCGAGTGCTACCTACCTCACCATGGTGTGCTCCGAGAATCGAGCACCTCCACCAAGCTCAGGGTGGTATTCAACGGGTCGCAGCTGACGACGTCCGGCGAGTCGCTAAACCAACACCTCCTCGTGGGCGCCAACCTGCTGCCCGTTCTAGCCGATGTCCTGATGCGCTGGCGGTGGCACCGCTACGCCTTCGTCACGGACATCGAAAAGATGTACCGGCAGATCCTCATCCACCCGGACGACAGGAAATACCAGAGCATACTCTGGCGTTGCACCCTCCGCGACCGCGTGTGCGTGTTCTGGCTCCTGACGGTGACGTACGGTCTCGCGTGCGCGCCCTTCTTGGCCATCCGAACGCTAAAACAGCTGGCCCACGACGAACAATCGCGCTATCCGCAGGGAGCAATCACTTTGCGCGAGGACACTTACGTGGACGACGTTGTCTCGGGCGCGAACACTTTGTCACTCGCGGTCGCGAAACAAACCGAGCTCCGCGGGTTGTGCACGGCGGGCGGGTTCCCGCTTCGAAAGTGGGCCGCGAACGACGAGGAAGTGCTGTCGGGAATTCCTCCCGAGCACCGACTTCGCCATGAACCGCACTCGTGGGAAAGCGAAAGTTTTTCTACCCTCGGACTGTTGTGGCACCCGACCGAAGACACATTCGCGTTCGCGATTCACCCGCGCACTGTCACGTCGTTCACAAAAAGACGCGTTCTCTCGGAGACGGCACGTCTCTTCGATCCTCTGGGATGGCTGGCTCCCGTTGTGATTCGCGCGAAAATTTTGATTCAGTCCGCGTGGTTACAGCGGCTGGATTGGGACGATCCACTTCCCGCCGCCGACGCGGACTGCTGGAGGCTCTTCCTCGAGGAACTGCCTCTCCTATCTCAACTGCGCGTGAACCGCTGGCTTGGCAGCGGAGACGAGAGCGCGCTGGTTGAGCTGCACGGCTTTGCCGACGCGTCCGAGCGAGGATACGCCGCGGCCGTGTATCTCCGAATCACTCGAGGCGGCTCCGTGGCACTCCACTTGCTGGCCGCGAAAAACAAGGTGGCACCGGTCAAGCTGGTGACACTACCACGCCTCGAACTCACTGCCGCCGCCTTGCTCACTTCTCTCGCGTGTCACACTCGATCAACGTTACGTTTGTTCGCAGCACCCATTTTTCTCTGGTCAGATTCGAAGGTGACACTGCACTGGATCCGGGGGCACGCCTCCCGCTGGAAGACTTACGTGGCGAACCGCGTGGCCCACATCCAGCAGAAGCTGCCGGATGCTCAATGGCAACATGTCCCCGGGCGGGACAACCCTGCGGACTGCGCCTCCAGAGGGATCACTCCAGGTGAACTGCTGGACCACCCCCTGTGGTGGACCGGACCCGCCTGGCTTCGCGAGGACCGATCTCTGTGGCCGAGCGAGGACCCTGCGATGCCCGACGCCGATCTGCCCGAACAGAGAGTCGCGGCACACGTCGCCACCGAGAAAATCGAGGAAGAACCCGAGATGCTTCTCAGATTTTCCTCGCTGCACCGGCTTCTACGAGTCACAGCTTGGTGCTCCCGCTGGCGACGCACCGCTTCCCGCACCACCACACTCACGTTGCGATCGGACGAGATCGACGACGCACTGATTCTCTGGCTCCGTGTCGTGCAGGCACGGCACTTCGCCTCCGAGATCACGGCACTTTCGGCAAACCGCACAGTGTCACACCGAAGTTCATTGACGAGCCTGAGTCCGTTCCTGGATGACAACGGGGTTCTGAGAGTCGGAGGCCGCCTCAAGCATGCCATGCTTTCAACCGATGAGCGACATCCGATGATCGCACCTCCGTCCTCGTGGCTCACTCGGCTGCTCGTTGAGTCGTGCCACCGTCGAACTCTGCACGGAGGAGTGCAGCTCACCCTCGGCTTGCTCCGCCTCCGCTTCTGGATCCCTCGAGGCCGCTCAGTTGTCAAACAGCGGCTGCATCGCTGCATCACCTGCACCCGCTGGCGAGCCGCGGCACCGCAACCGCCGATGGGCGACCTCCCGAGGGGCCGAGTCACTCCGGCGCGCCCATTCCTCCGAACCGGCTTGGACTACGCCGGCCCGATCCTCATCCGCACGAGCAAAGGCCGCGGACACCGAGCGCACAAGGCGTTCATAGCCGTGTTCGTGTGCCTCTGCACCAAGGCGGTGCATCTGGACGTCGTCTCGGACTACACGACGGAAGCCTTCCTCGCCGCCTTCCGTCGCTTCATCTCCCGTCGGGGCCTCTGCGAGGAGCTGTACTCGGATTGCGGCACCAATTTCGTGGGAGCCGACCGAGTCCTGCGAGAGCTCTTCCGAGCATCATCCGCCGACGGCCGCCGCCTTGCCCACGTCGCTGCCACGGAAGGCGTCAAATGGCATTTTAACCCGCCGGCTGCACCACACTTCGGCGGATTGTGGGAGGCTGCCGTCAAGTCGACGAAGTTCCATCTCCGTCGGGTCATTGGGGAGACCACGCTCACCTTTGAGGAAATGAGCACCCTCCTCGCTCAGGTCGAAGCCTGCCTGAATTCCAGGCCGCTGCAGGCTTTGTCCGACGATCCGGACGACATATCCGCCCTCACGCCAGGGCACTTCCTGATCGGCGCTCCTCTTCTGGCCGTGCCCGAGCCCGCCTTGAATGACGTCGCCGGGAGCTCACTCTCACGGTGGCAACACCTCCAAAAGATGCGCGATCACTTTTGGTCACGGTGGTCGCACGAGTACATCAACGGGATGACATCTCGCCCAAAATGGACCAAACCCGAGGACGCACCTGCCGTCGGCTCTCTGTGCTTGGTACGCGCCGAGAGCACACCACCGAGTCGATGGCCACTGGCCCGCATCATTCGAGTGCACCCCGGCGACGATGGCATTGTTCGCGTGGCGACAATCCGCACCTCAACGTCAGAGCTCGTGCGACCACTGTGCAAACTCGTGCTTCTCCCCGGGACGGAGGACCAGCCGCCGCCGACGGATGCGTGAGCTCGCCGACACTCGCTGTCACTTTATTGTTTTATCGGCCTTCAGCCTTCAATTCTTCACATTTATGTCACGTATTCGTCCGTTTCGGCCCTCTGCCCAAGTTAAATCACGCAAGCGCTCATTTCTGTTCTCCGACTCGACTCGACGATTTGTGCAACACACGAAATCACTTTCGCGCATCACTTCACTTCACTTCGCGTTTCGCACGTTACCGAATTCGCGTTACGCACATATCGCGACTGTTTATGTGTCTCGCTCGGGATCGACGCGCGTTGTGACACTGCGCAGGCGCACCACGCCGCCGGCGCTCGCCTGCACCACGTGCCAGAATCGCGTGCGAGCAAATCGACCGCATATCGATTTTCAACCGCGACGTCGGGCGCCTCATCGAGCGAGCCATCGACCATACCGGCCTGTTTCGTCAGGCATGACGAGGCGGGCGGGATGTTTGAGATCGCAAACGCAGCATCGCGACAAAGTAGCATCGCGTTCGGCTGCATGTCAGCACTTGCACGCTTGCAATAAATTTCGTGCTCATATTTTATACGGTGAAAGTAACTAATGTTCGCGTGAAATCGTCGCATGAAATTTGGCAAGGAAACGTTCGGTATAGCATGGATCTTTCGAGATTCGCTTTTCAGAAACTTTAACATTGCCATCAATAATAAAGTCAAACAACAACGCTAGAACAAAGGAAAGATCCATGCTATACACAAAGCACTCGAAAACAGGTGACGACCCCGTCGGGTCGCCACGTGAAATCGGTGACGTCGGCCCCATGACGCGGGCCTCCGACGGCCAATCACCCTCCCGAAATTCTAGGAAACCCGCAGGGAGGGAGTTTCGCCTCGGAGATGTTAAAAGGACCGTCCTCGCGCCGCGGAATCGATTTCGCTCGCAGATCATAGAAAACCCGCTTTCGCACTCCGCTTTGCACACCGCTGTTCCGCGTTTCGAACGTTTTCGCCGCATCGCTAACCGTTGCTTCTGTGCGCGCTCCACGGCTTCCTTTGAAAAAAGGGGAAAAACTGTATAGACCTGTACATATTAGACTTTATTAAATATATTTGTTTATTTTGCTATTCGATACTTGTGCCTTGTTTTTGTGGTCGTCTCGTTACCTCGCGCTATCTCGCGCAACCGCGTGCTCTCGAACATACAGTGCAACCAAGTAAAAAACGTTGGAATTACTTGAAATTCTTATCAGAAAAATCGAGCAATATGTCATTTCAAGGTTTCCACGCTGAAAGATCAAGAATTACAACACAATATAGGGGCACGCTTCCGCCACGCAGCTCGGTATACACTTGTAACAGCTGATACATAAAAAAAAAAAGATTTGATTTTAAAATATCTTGTTTCAACGTGGAAACCTTGAAATGAGATTATAATGCGTACTTGAGCTCTTTGTACAGTGCAACCAAGTAATAAATTTTGAAATTACTCAAAATTCTTATCAGAAAAATCGAGCAATATGTCATTTCAAGGTTTCCACGCTGAAACTAAAGATCAAGAATTATAATGCAATATAAAGGCACAATACCGCCACGCAGCTCGGTATACACTTATAACAACTGATACATATAAAAAAAGGATTCGATTTTAAAATATCTTTAGTTTCAACGTGGAAACCTTGAAATGAAATTATAATGCGTACTTGAGCTCTTTGTACAGTGCAACCAAGTAATAAATTTTGAAATTACTCGAAATTCTTATCAGAAAAATCGAGCAATATAATTTCATTTCAAGGTTTCCACGCTGAAACTAAAGATCAAGAATTACAACGTATAGGGGCATACTCCTGGCACGAATGTCGGTATATTTCCTGTCGTGTTCATGTATCCCGGTGGCGTGTATCCCGGTGGTGTGTATCCCGGAAGGGTGTATCCCAGGTGCGAGTATCCCGGGTGCGTGTATCCCGGGTGCGTGTATCCCGGGTGCGTGTATCCCGGGTGCGTGTATTCTGGATGTGTGTATACCGGCAGCGTGTACGCTATCGGGGGCATGTGCACTGGTGGCACAGGCGGTGGCGTATATATATTATATGTTGGTGGCGGCGGCGGTGGTGCGTACGCTGGCGGCGGCGGCGGCGGCGGTGGTGTGTACGTTGGTGGTGGCGGCGGCGGTGGTGCGTACGTTGGTGGCGGCGGCGATGTTGTGTACGTTGGTGACGGCGGCGGTGGTGCGTACGCTGGTGGCGGCGGCGGTGATGTGTACGCTGATGGCTGCTGCGGCGTGTACCTCGGGTCTTTCCTCCCCCTCCGCTCCCTCTGCATCGCCCGACGCACCACACTATTTACCAACTGAAAAATAAAAATACATATAAATATATAAATATAAAATACGCGCGTAAAATAAGAAATATACAATATACTCGCGTATATTGTATACTCCTTTGTGGAAAGAATACTCAAACATTGAGGGCAAACGATCGCGCGGATAAAGGTCGATTCAGACATAACCGTGCCGTACCCGCACCGTGCACGGACAGAACAATTAGACAAGGATGGAGACAATAGGAATCCTTGTCTAATTTTTCTGTCCGTGCACGGTACGGGTACGGCACGGTTATGTCTGAATCGACCTTTACTCGGCGATCGAACGGGCAAACGAGCGCGCGGACAACCCGGCGATCGACGGGCGCGCGGATAATCCGGCGATCGAACTGGCAAACAAGCGCGTGGATAACCTGGCGAACGAATATCGCTTACCTTGCGTAGCGGCGGCGGCATCCCCAATGTTGACGACGGCCCTTGCGACGGCCTCATCGCCGTTGCTGTCGGCCCTGCCGATGTTGACGACGGCATGGTCATTGCCGTCGCCATCCCTGCCCATATTGACGACGGTATCATCGCCGTCGCTATCGGCATCCCTGCCGATATTGATGACGGTATCATCGCCGTCGCTGTCGGCGTCCCTGCCGAAATTGACGACGGCGTCATCGTCGTCGCTGTCGGGATCCCTGCCGAAGTTGACGACGGCGCCATCGCCGTCGCCATCCCTGCCGATATCGACGACGGCGTCCCTGCCGAAGTTGACGACGGCGTCATCGCCGTCGCTGTCGGCATCCTTGATATTGACGGCGACGGCGACGATACCGTCGTCAAGATCGGCAGGGATGTCGTCGCCGTCGTTATAGCACCTTCGCTTCTTGCTGTAACAAAAAAAATACGATTTACTTTTCTGTAATGTTCTGTAATTATATATATATATGGTTTATATGTGAATTATAATTTTCTTACCTTTCTTACGTGTATATCGGCTCGACCAGGCTCGACATTGCGTCCGTCCGTCCGTCCGTCCATCCGTGCCGGCGATCACTGCACAACTACGAACTACGAACATATCACTATCGCCTTCTCCACGTGCTTGGCCGCTTGGAAACAGGCAGCGTCTCGATACTCGAAACAAAAAGCGAAATCTACCGTCCTACCCACATGTCGGTTGAAAACAAATAAATATCTCGAAATTTTTTTTAAAACGTATTCTTTATTCTCTTATAATGAAACGAGATAGTATTTATAAGAAATGATATAAATAATAAAGAATAAGAAGTAAAAAAAAGAATATTCTATTATTTTAAATAATGCTTTTCCCTAATAATAAAAGATCGAAAGAGTATATATAATTTGTTTAAAAATAATGCAGAGCGATTATATTCCTAATAACATATTACATAATAAAATCAGACAGTGATAAATACTATATCGTTTCATTGTAAGAGAATAAAAAATACAAATTTTTGCATTGAAAAAAATTATATAGTTTTTTACGATTAAAGTTAATTACAAGGAGGGGATGTGTAATGGACTAATCACCGATTTTTATTCTCTCGCATTTGCAAGAATCTACATCGAAAATAAATCTATCCGTGTCGATCAGCTGAGTCAGAGCGAGAAGGAGGGAATAATATTCTCTCTTTCGCTCGCTCACTCGGCACGTTGAACTTGAACGCGGTCGCAGTGTTTGTAAATACACAGGATCGGTGGCATGCGGTAGCGTAGAAGAATAAAAGTAATATCTTTTTGTATAAATTTTACTTTTATTTCACAATTGTTGTATACGCGTGTCTAAATATGTGCTAAAGATTTATTTCACGTAGAAAATAAATACATAGATAATGTATTGTTTTCTACGTGAAATAAATATTTGCACGTATTTAGACACGCGTATATTTCAATGTATTTGCAACGATTGTGAAATAAAAGTAATATTTATATAAAAATATTACTTCCACACGCTACCGTATACTATATACTATCGAATCCGATAACAAGTGCGGCCGCGGCTAAGTTCGGCGCGCCGAACGAGCGAGCGAGAGAATATCATTCTTTCCTTCTCGCTCTAACTCATTGTCAGCTGATGCGATCGACGTCGTATATACTCTCCATCTAGTCCTACGCGTATCCTAATATTAAATTACAGGAATATTTGTGTACATATATAGGCATTCTCGCTTAAATTTTCATGTTTGGATCCTGACCTACTTCAATGAGTTTGATAATTTTTTTAGAGAAATGTTCTGAAAAGGAGAAGACACGTATTTCTTTGTTTTGGCCTACGATCAATATATCCGGCCGTGTAATTATTGTGAAAACAGCATTTTTCGGTAACTGTTTTGTTTAAAACGATGTTGAAATGACTGAGATAAAATTTGTCATATTTAATATGATGTATATATTCTTTTTAATTTCTAAAGTTGTGTTATACGAAGAGGAAATAATCGTTTTCCATACAGTTCCTCATTTAAAATAAAAAACAAACTTTTAAAAAATTAAATTGGAAATAACGAAATTTTTTTCAAGCTGTTGGTTGGAGCATGGCAAGATTTTTTTCCGAGAAGTTCTACCTAATTGAAATTTTCATAATAACCTGATTTCGGGGCTCTACTCGGACTAAAAGAGTCAAAATGTATCTATTAGTAGCAGATTTATATATCTTGATATTATATTGTTACGCATTAAAAAACATATTTTTCGGTATTATATTTCATTGTCCATTACAATTTTTCTATACAATGTACAAAGCCTGTACTACGTTTTATAACTAATTCTATTGGAGGTAATTCCGAAAAATAATATCTTTGTGTTTGTCGCACAATGTACATATTAGTTGCAGATGTAGAAAACAAGTAGAGTAACAAGAAATATATATATCTCGCCAAGAAACATAGTGCTGAATAATTTAGTTTTACAATGCGAATCACAAAAATTTCAATTAGCGGTTATATCTGCAACTCATGTGCACGCTGTAAGAGATAGAGAAAAAGATATTCTTTTTCGGAAAATATACCTTCATTAAATGAAATTAATTATAAAACGTAGTACAGGCTTTGTATAGAAAAATCGTAATAAACAATAATATATTATACAGAAAAATGTGTTTCTCTCTAATGCGTAACAATACAGTATCAAGATATATAATATTAATCTGCTACTGATAGATTCATTTTGACTATTTTAATCCGAGTAATGCCCCGAATTCAGATTATTACAAAAATTTATTTACCATTGTATTTTCTTTAACATTTTTCTTTATAACAACTTTAGACTGTCCATAAATATTACGAAATATATATCAAGAGACACGCGGTAGTGTCTCGTGCCACGTACACGCGAAGCGAGACCGCACCGTGACTCTTTTACGCTACGCGTATATATATATACACATCATTTGCGACATTTGCGAGAAAACTTCATTCCATCCTGTGTAGTGCGTTGAATTATTCAATTTTTTAGAGATAAAATACGTCTTTACAAAGACGGCGGGAAGGGGAAGGATAATGTTGGACGGAGTCCACACGCCTAGCACTTAGGATGCTATCCCACAACTGCTCCACTACTAAGTTAATCGATCCGATCTCCCATTATACCCTAAATTCCTACAATAAAAATCTAGTGAATGTTTCTTAGTATAGACTAAAAAAAAAAAAGTTTTTTAAATACAATTTCTCGCGGAGATATGCCTATTTCAAGTTATGCGAAATTCTGATGTGAATTTAATGTTGTGATAATTATGTTGTTCAGTGTAATATTGAAAAATCTGGATATTGTCGTTCGTGATTCGGAAGAAGTAGAACCTCTGAAAAATAAGAATGCAGTCCTTTGCGTAACTTTTTGAATTGAAAATGTATACAAATTTTTATCTCTATAGTTAGTACTAATAATTGTAATAATATTATATCAGAAGCGTCTGTTCTGACGGTATTGGTTGCATGACTTGCATGTGAAATCTTAGTTTTAAACAAATGCCAGAAGCGTCTATTTTGACGGGACTGATTTATATGTATAAATACCAGAAGCATCTAATCCGACGGTACTGGTTGCATGTAAAATAGTAATTAAAAATAAATGCCAGAAACGTCTACTCTGACGGTACTGGTTGCACGTAAAGTAGCAATTGGAAACAATTCCCAGAAGCGTCTATTTTGACGGGACTGGTTAATATGTATAAATACCAGAAGCATATAATCCGACGGTACTGGTTGCATGTAAAATAGTAATTAAAAATAAATGCCAGAAACGTCTACTCTGACGGTACTGGTTGCACGTAAAGTAGCAATTGGAAACAATTCCTAAAAGCGTCTATTTTGACGGGACTGGTTGATATGTATAAATACCAGAAGCATCTAATCCGACGGTACCGGTTGCATGTAAAATAGTAATTAAAAATAAATGCCAGAAACGTCTACTCTGACGGTACTGGTTGCACGTAAAGTAGCAATTGGAAACAATTCCTAAAAGCGTCTATTTTGACGGGACTGGTTGATATGTATAAATACCAGAAGCATCTAATCCGACGGTACTGGTTGCATGTAAAATAGTAATTAAAAATAAATGCCAGAAACGTCTACTCTAATGGTACTGGTTGCACGTGAAGTAGCAATTGGAAACAATTCCCAGAAGCGTCTATTTTGACGGGACTGGTTTCAATGAAAATCAGGAGCATCTGCTCTGACAGTATTGGTTATAATAAATTCCCAAGGCATTTATTTGAAATATATAATAATGAAGTAGTAAAGGACTGTTGTAATTTTTCAGAGGTTCATGTTTTACGATTAGTACACATCAATCAATATTTTATAAAATGTTTCTTTATTTATTATTGTGTATATTAATGTATATTATTTTTTGCAGGCGACAAGCACGAGAGAGGCTACGCGAAGGAGTAAGTGTAGGCACTGAGGGTACAAAGGAATCTACCAATGTCCGGAAATCAGTGGAATCACTGATTACTCCCGGTACGATGGATGTAAAGCTTTGTACCCAAGAAACGTGCCCGGATGTAGCATTAAAATCCCCAGGTATGTACGAAAATGTCCAATATTGCAAAGATGACGATGTGGATGATCTTGTCATCGACAATAAAGGCATAGATATAAATCGTATCCAAGAGCATGAGCCTGAAAGGCGACAGTTACTACAGATGCTACGCGAAGGAGAAAGTGTAGGCACTGAGGGTACGAAGGAATCTACCAATGTCCGGAAATCAGTAGAATCACTGATTACTCCCGGTACGATGGATATAGAGCTTCGTACCCAAGAAACGTGCCCGGATGTAACATTAAAATCCCCAGGTATGTACGAAAATGTCCAATATTGCGAAGATGACGATTTGGATGACCTTGTCATCGACAATAAAGGCATGGATATAAATAGTATCCAAGAGCATGAGCTTGAAGGTCGTCGCATTATGGACATTTCTTTTTTCTTGAAAGAAATGCATAGAACATTTGATGATCATGCGCGAGGAATAGAGTGCCTATTTAAAGATTGGAAACTCGTAACTTCTCGTCGCTGTGGGTTTCTCACGCAATTCTTCTTCAAATGTCAAATGTGCTATTTTAAAACCAGTATTTGGTCGGAACCCATACAATCCGAAGAATTGTTAGATATTAATAAAGCTGCTGTAGCTGGAACAGTCACAGTTGGAACTGGTTATGCCCAACTGGAAGAGCAATGTGCAGCCATGAACATTCCTTGCATGACTGAAATGACATACATTAAATATCGCGAAAATTTAGAAGATGATTTTACACAAACGGCCTTGAAAAATATGAAAATGGCAGGTGAGGTTGAAAAACAACTCGCTATAGAAAACAATGAAACAATAAATGGTATTCCGTATATAACAGTTGTTGCGGATGGCAGTTGGATGAAGAGATCGTACGGCAAAGCCTACGATTCACCTTCCGGTGTAGGTGCCATAATCGGTCACCGTACAAAAAAAGTGCTCTTCGTTGGCATCCGCAACAAATATTGCACGGTATGCGACGTAGCGGAGCGAAAAAATTGTGAACCGAAAGCTCATAAATGCTACAGAAATTTTGATCGCTACGCAAGCTCCACAAGTATGGAGAGCGATGCCATTGCGGAAGGTTTTAACAGTAGCCTCGAAATGCATGGATTGATATATAAAACAGTTATCGCCGATGGCGACAGCAATGAATATCAATCTATACTCCACAATAATCCGTATCGGGAAATGATGACAACGGTAAAAAAAATAGAATGTACCAATCATCTGCTTCGTAATTTGTGCAGAAAATTACAAAACGTGGCTGAAACAACACAACCAAAAACGCAACAGAAGCGTGGTTTTGTACAGCTGAGAAAAGTTATAAAGAGTAACATTTTACAAATACGAAAAGAGGTAATGGAAGCAGCTTCTTCACGAAGAGAAGAAAACCAACCTCATCATTTGAAGGCTATGGAATTAAGAAAAGATATATTGAACATTCTTAGCCATATATTTGGTGAGCATAAACGGTGTAAAGAACGCGGTCGTAAATGCGAAGATGACCGTGAAACGGAGAAAAACCTCGTACCGTTTCTGAAACTGCACGGTCTGTACCAAAAAATTGAGAGTGCTATGATGTATCTAAGCGCTCATTCCGAGAGCTTGCTGTTTAATATGACGAATAATCCTGCAGAATTGTTTAATTCGGTAATCTGCAAAGAAATTGGCGGAAAGCGCATTCATTTTGGCAAACGAGGCTCTTATAATGCTAGAATTGCGGGATCAATTCTGCAATACAATACGCAGCAAGTCCTTACACAACTGCATGAAAGCTTGGGTAAAACAGTTCCTCCTGTTGTCGAGAAACTGGAGACGCGACGACAAATAAAAGTTGCGAGAAACAGAGAATCTCGACAAATAGATGGAAGGCATAAGAGACTCAAGCGAGAATCAGGAACAGATCGCCATTATGGGCCACAATCGCAAAAACCAGATCTTCCAGATCATATATTTCAACAACTTCGGCAAAATCATTTTGAGAAGTTGTCTGAAAATGGAAAAAACTGGAAGCAGATTGAACGCGATACGATAGATCAACGTGAATCTGAGCTGTGGTTATCACTGAGCTGTGAAATGTTGACAGCATCCAATTTTGGAACCGTATGTCGAGACCAACAACGTCTTGCGTAACAACGGTAAAAAACATTTTGTTTCCTTCGTGCACTGATACTGCAGCCATGAAATATGGTCGCGATCGAGAAGAGATTGCTAGGAAAGAGTTAGCCGCAAAACTCAAGAAACAAATAAAACCTTGCGGATTGTTTATTGATGGTGAAAATCCATTCCTGGGTGCTTCTCCCGATGGGCTCATTGACGAAGATGGTCTGGTGGAGATTAAATGTCCTCATTCGGCTGAAAATTTAACAGTAGAAGAAGCCATAGAAAAAAATGTTTCCTTGAGGAACATTTTTGATAAAAAAAATCGTGACAATATGAATAAAAATCATCGATTTTTTTATCAAGTTCAAGGTCAATTAAACATAACGCAACGAGAATATTGCATTTTTGCCGTATGGACACCAAAAAGCATGAAAATAGTGCATGTAAATAGAGACAGTGCTTTTTGGGAAACTAATATGCTGCCTTTCTTAAAACGCTTCTATCACGAATGCATGCTTCCGGAAATATTGGATAGTCGCCATAACAGGCACATGTCAATAAGGATTCCAAGTTATATTATAGAAGCACAGGAAGCAAGTAAAAAATTAAGTAGTCGAAAAAGTATTGACCAAAATGCAGTAAAGAGCGAAAATGTCATTAATGAAAATAACGAAACGTTAAAATGTGACATTTCGCCGATAAAAACAGCAATTACCACTGCTATGATTGCTCAAGATATGGAGCAGGATGATGCAGGGTGTATCATGACGATACAGAGCGGTACGGCGGGTTGCCCATTCGAGCAGGCGCGCATGGTCCTTCACAATTGCGTTGACTTCGGTGCATCACCTATAATCACTCGCATATCTTTTTTACAATAAAATGGACTTTGTAGCGCCCGAAGTTGCAATACAATTGTGACGGATTTGCGTAGCAGTAACGTTAAAACAGAAGTCGAGATGACAATACAGGTTATGAAATAAATTTTATTAAGAAAACGAAAGACATTTTCTCTCTTACGAAAAAAGCTCGTACCATATATAGTCCATCATAATCATTATATATTATAATTTTATTACTTAAATTATTTTTTGCACACAATGTTTATGCACAGGACAAAAGTCAGCAATTAGTATATGTGTGCAAATTTAAATTATAAGTCGGCGAATAAATTTTATTCAATGTAAGTTTAAATAATGGCAGAAATTACCATTAACAAATTTTACAATATTCATTTTGTTAAATTAATAAATAATTTATTATTAAATTGATAATCAATTTAATATATCAATAATAATGAGCATTATATAATTTTTTATATAAATGATGCTGCTGCATCTTAAAAATCTTAATCTTAAACTCATAAACAAGAGGTTTATTAGTATAAAATATGATACATTTTAAATATGATGCTAATAAATAGTTTATATAAGCAAATTATTATAATATTTAATGAATACTTTTTAGTAATAAATTCCTTGTAGATTTAAATGAGATTCAGTAGCATTATTTACATAAAGATGTTTATTAGCATCAGTATATTGAATTAATTATTAATGTTAACGATGAAATATTAATAATCTGAAATAAATGTTGTTAGACATAAGATCCGCTGATAATCGTTTTTATCGTTATAAATAACGATGGAAACTGTTATCAACGGATCTCGTACCTAACAACACTTATTTCGGATTATTAATATATAGATATATTAGGGAGAAGGAGAGAAGGATGATAGGCCTCTCCGGCAGTTCTCTCGCACCCCCGACACTCCATTAACCGAATTTTACTGTTGGGCGCCAGACGCGTGAATTCGCGTCCGCGAAATCGCGAGAAACTAAAGAGAGAGACTCAAGGCGAAATAAGTCGGTGTGCGAGGAATCGGCTAGCTCGACCTATAAATAACAGAACGCGCCCTCAGAAAAAATTTCTAATAACGAGACAAAAAAATATTCTTGACATGTTTAATCTTATCACAACCTGAAGTAGTATAAAAATAAAACAATATTGAGATTAAAAATCAATAATTCTTATTCTCTTCTATTATAAAAAAAAGATTGTTTTTTGAGTTTTTTTTTCAATTTTTTCTACCCCCCCCCTATGCCATATATAATTCTTTAAAATTTGGTTGATTAGTTTTTTAGTTATATAAAAAACACAGTGTAGTGTTAAATGTTAATCCCCTTTTAAGAAGGTATGAAATCGATGTTTGAACTTTGCGAAGCTGATCGAGTGTCGAGCGTTTATTTTATAAATGACTGTATAAGTTACTGATTTTATTTAACAGTAGTACTTCATGGATGACAAAGAAATCTATTATAATTTTACAAACGTCGGTTAACTTTAAAAAAAAACCTTAGTTTACTCACTATTCATCTCTTTCTAAGGGGGACAGTTAGAACATCTCAAGTCTCAATAATTGAGACTTCAAAAAATGATGTTTTAAAATAATAAAAAAGTGTGCAAGTAGAAACTTGCACATTACTTTCTCATAGTTTTTATTCTATATTATTTGTTAGTTTAATACTCTACTATTATTATCTGCATGACTGCTATGATTTCGAAGTATTTGTGCGTTTAGTTTTCTACCAGTATTATCTTGCTCATCAACGACGCTTTCCGCGCGTTTACTAAATTAACGTAATTCTCCGCTTATTTCTGGCGTCCGCGTTACTGCCGTTCTTAAGGTGCGAATTCATGGGACGCTCGTTTCAGCGTATCGCGAAATCACGTGATTTCGCGCTGACGCTAGCGTCAAGCAAAGAAAGCTGGATTTTCTCAGCTTTAGCGTCAAAGCCAAAGCAGCGCGAAGACGCCGAAAATTTGACGCTGTTTTCCTTTTCATGACGTTCACGTGACGCCGACGTCACGTGTGGTCATGCGACCTTCTTGCCGCTGAAAATGAGCGTCGAGCGTCAGCATGAAAAGGCACCTTTATTGTTCAAAACTTGACGCCCGTGTTATCAGCTATCTATTTGCTTTTCCTGATTAATGAAAGCCGAAATGGCCGCATTGTTTTCCGAAAGTTATTCTACAATAAATGTTCCTTTTCATTTGTTAGCTGACTGAGTTAATGATTTGCGTGTCACTCCGCCGAACATCGCGTTGCCCTTAATCAACCCCGCCACCCTCAGAAAAGATTTCTAGATACAACGCTATTACTCTTAAATCTATCATAAAATAGGATCGAAATAGGGCCAATTATATTTAGTATTGAAACAACAATATTTTAATCTTAAATAGAAAATTTCTTAAGGTTAGAATAAAATATTCTTGATACTATCCCTCTAACTTTCTCAGAAAGATGCAGATAGAACTTTGTGACAATCCTATAATATTCTTGATTCAATAATAGACAAATCTGAAAAAAAATCTTATTCTATTCTTGCAAAAAAAAAATTTGTAGATTGTTAGGAATCTATTATATTATTTTTTTAAGATCCTTTTTGTGATAGAATAAAATAAAAGTATTTATAAACAAAAACAGCTATTATTTTGTAACGTTTTATTATTTTGTTTTTATACAAAACGTATGATTTTCGATTGTTTTTATGATTTATGATGTGTCGGGGGTGCGAGAGAACTGCCGGAGAGGCCTATCATCCTTCTCTCCTTCTCCCTAATATATCTATATATTAATAATCCGAAATAAGTGTTGTTAGGTACGAGATCCGTTGATAACAGTTTCCATCGTTATTTATAATGATAAAAACGATTATCAGCGGATCTTATGTCTAACAACATTTATTTCAGATTATTAATATTTCATCGTTAACATTAATAATTAATTCAATATACTGATGCTAATAAGCATCTTTATGTAAATAATGCTACTGAATCTCATTTAAATCTACAAGGAATTTATTACTAAAAAGTATTCATTAAATATTATAATAATTTGCTTATATAAACTATTTATTAGCATCATATTTAAAATGTATCATATTTTATACTAATAAACCTCTTGTTTATGAGTTTAAGATTAAGATTTTTAAGATGCAGCAGCATCATTTATATAAAAAATTATATAATGCTCATTATTATTGATATATTAAATTGATTATCAATTTAATAATAAATTATTTATTAATTTAACAAAATGAATATTGTAAGATTTGTTAATGGTGATTTCTGCCATTATTTAAACTTACATTGAATAAAATTTATTCGCCGACTTATAATTTAAATTTGCACACATATACTAATTGCTGACTTTTGTCCTGTGCATAAACATTGTGTGCAAAAAATAATTTAAGTAATAAAATTATAATATATAATGATTATGATGGACTATGGTACGAGCTTTTTTCGTAAGAGAGAAAATGTCTTTCGTTTTCTTAATAAAATTTATTTTATAACCTGTATTGTCATCTCGACTTCTGTGTTAACGTTACTGCTACGCAAATCCGTCACAATTGTATTGCAACTTCGGGCGCTACAAAGTCCATTTTAATGCAAAAAGATATGCGAGTGATTATAGGTGATGCATCGAAGTCAACGCAATTGTGAACGACCATGCGCGCCTGCTCGAATGGGCAACCCGCCGTATTGCTCTGTATCGTCATGATATTGGTACAAGCTACAAGCAAGATATAACTGAAGAGGATAAGGCAAGACGAATAATAAATTTAGATAAAGTTATTATACCTATTTCTATTGTGAGAGAGAATGTCTTGTCTGGCAACGAACTAACGGACGAATCAATAGATGAATTTTTACGCATTGTGAGACAAAGTACTCCTTTTGAAACGCAAAGTAGTCAGTATCAAGGATTGCCTGATTATATTGACGCTAGTAAAAGCGATAAAAGCTTACAAATAATTGGAGGAAAAAATCAATACTTTGCAGAGGGAATTGAACACTGGCGATGTATATTTTGTGATGGCACCAAACTGTTCGTATATGACAGTATACCTGGCTGTACATACGACAGATTGGTGCTCAAGGAAAAAGAATATATAAAGCGTCGATATCCAAAAATAAGACAAAGTGATATTATTTTTGAGAAAGTCGATGCACAACCAGACGGTACAAGTTGCGGAATTTACGCCGCAGCTTTTGCCACAACTAAATACAAACATAAAATAAAAATAAATGTCAGAAGCGTCTATTCGGACGGTACTGATTGTAATAAAAATCAGATACGTTTATTCTGACGGTACTGAAAATTAATGCCAGAAGCGTCTGTTGTAACGTTACTGATTTTTACAAATGTATTATTTGTAAATAAAAATCGGAGAGACGAAAGAAAGATATTGGTTGCGTTCTCACGGAAATGGGCGTTGGAGGGGCCCATAATACGAAAATAAAATAAAATTAAATGTCAGAAGCGTCTATTCGGACGGTATATGATTGTAATAAAAATCAGATACGTTTATTCTGACGGTACTGACAAAATTAATACCAGAAGCGTCTGTTGTAACGTTACTGATTTTTACAAATGTATCATTTGTAAATAAAAATCGGAGAGACGAAAGAAAGATATTGGTTGCGTTCTCACGGAAATGGGCGTTGGAGGGGCCCATTTTATATTCTCAATATTCAAAATCACAATATATATATATATATATATATATATATATATATATATATATATATGGGGCATTTCACGCCAATTCGCAAGGGGTCAAACTTCGACCTTTTTATTTTTGATGGCTGCTCGTTTTTTAACAGGTCTTTACGAGTACTATACCCCTGTAAGATCGTTTCTAAAATAAATGTAGCGTTTCCGAAATAGAGCCTGCGCAAAATGAGGACTGCAAAATTTTTAATGAATTTTTTCGCCTATTAGACAACGTCTAATAAAAAATTCATTGAACATAAAATACGTTTTGTAGATCATAGTTTAAAAAAAAATTACTCCAAATTTCTATAATAATAATTTTAAACTAATAAAGTAAAAAAACACAAAAATTTGAATATCTCGAGAAAACCTTATTTTCTATATTTTTGAAATTTATAGGGAATATTCTAGGGAGTATTAGAAAAATTTTAAGACTGGTCGAAAGTTGCGCAGAATTTTTGGGAATTTTTTATAAATTTGTTTGTGAAGCAGTAGTAATACTTGACTCACAAAAGTGTATAGTTAAAAACACGTTTCAGACAATTCTGAATCGATTTAGATATACTTTTTTTTTAGTGATTGACGTTACTCATTGATAAATAAAATGAGTGAATTGTATCTTCTATACACGCCGGTAAAATTTTTTTACTAAATCATGATGAAGATCTCGGCATAGCACACGACAATTGCGATGAATAGTGTGGAAAAGGCGAAAAAAATAGATTTATGAGGAAATTTTATTCAATAAGTACATTTATTTAAGAACATATTATTTATTATTTTATTATTTTGTGCTTAGTATAATTATTCAAAAATAAATAATCTTTAACAAATAATTTATAATTTGTACTTGGTATGACGCAATGGACACGTTGAGTTTGAGGTATTCCTTTCGTTTGATCGTACCGACCTATCAAAAATTCGGCGGCGATTTCATAACTTTTTTTGTCCCAATACTAGAAATCGCCGCCGAATTATTGACAGGTTGGTACGATCAAACGAAAAGAATACTTCAGACTCAACGTGTCTACTGCGTCATACCAAGTAAAAATTATAAATTATTCGATTTTCGAATAATTATACTAAGCACAAAATAATAAAATAATAAATAATATGTTCTTAAATAACTGTACTTATTGAATTAAATTTCCTCATAAATCTATTTTTTTCGCCTTTTCCACACTATTCATCGCAATTGTCGTGTGCTATGCCGAGATCTTCATCATGATTTAGTAAAAAAATTTTACCGGCGTGTACAGAAGATACAATTCACTCATTTTATTTGTCAATGAGTAACGTCAATCACTAGAAAAAAGTATATCTAAATCGATTCAGAATTGTCTGAAACGTGTTTTTAACTGTACACTTTTGTGAGTCAAGTATTACTACTGCCTCACAAAAAAATCTATAAGAAATTCCCAAAAATTCTGCGCAACTTTGGACCAATCTTAAAATTTTTCTAATACTCCCTAGAATATTCCCTATAAATTTCAAAAAAATAGAAAATGAGGTTTTCGAGATATTCAAATTTTTGTGTTTTTTTACTTTATTAGTTTAAAATTATTATTATAAAAATTTGGAGTAATTTTTTTTTTTAACTATGATCTACAGAGCGTATTTTATGTTCAATGAATTTTTTTCTTAAACGTTGTCTAATAGGCGAAAAAATTCATTAAAAATTTTACAGTCCTCATTTTGCGCAGGCTCTATTTCGGAAACGCTACATTTATTATAGAAACGATCTTACAGGGGTATAGTACTCATAAAGACCTGTTAAAAAACGAGCAGCCATAAAAAATAAAAAGGTCGAAGTTTGACCCCTTGCGAATTGGCGTGGAATGCCCCATATATACTTTCGGTCAAATAACAATATCGATAACACCGAGAGTATATGATATTGTAAGAGCGTATGATATTGTAAGAGCATATATACATAATGCACAAATACATATGTTCATGTACAGGATGTCCAATTTTAATCTTTTTACGCAATTATTTTTTGAAGTAATTGTTTTTCAAAAAAATTTTTTAAATAAAACTTACTTTGTTTCAAAGGAGATATCTTACTACAGACACAGGTCTTGTCTAAGTAAAGGTGCATCTAAAATGGTGATGTTAATTTTTTAAAATAAAAATCCTTATTTTTTATTGTTTCGTCTTTTTCTACTAATTAATCTGAGCAAGTTTTGCTGAAAACATATTTATATTTGTCTAATACTTTTTGAGATAGGAGAATTCGTTAAACTGTTTAATAACTTACGATAACTCGATAATTGTTTGTCGGAGAGAAAAGTGATACAGGAGTTTTTGAGTGCCCCAACTTTTGTAGACACTTATGTATGTCGTTACATAAGTTGTACAATAATATTCTATTTTTCGGCACTGTTACAACAGCATATTCCTAAGACCAAATCAAGTCAAAAAGTCCTGTACTACTTTTTTCTCCCACAAATAATTATCGAAATATCACAAGATATTGAAGAATACGAATTTTTCTGAAAAAGTATTAGGCAAATAAAATAATTTTTCCAGTAAAAATTGTTCCAATTAGTAGGAAAAAATGGCACAATAAAAAATAGATTTATTTAAAAAAATTAACTACCTTGAAATCTCAGAGGCATTTTCACTTAGACAAAACCTGTGTCTATAATAAAATGTCTCCTTTGAAACAAAGTAAGTTTTATTTAAAATATTTTTTCAAAAAAAGTTTGGGGGATAATTGCGTGAGAAAATGGAAATGGAACACTCCGTATACAATGTACACATGTACTCTCATACATATACGTCATAGACGCTATAATTGTGTGTACGTACATATGTGTGTCAGAGAGCGACAAACAAATTTCATTTTTTATTTATTAACAAAATTAGCAATAACAACAAATTATATTTTTATTAAATTAACATGTTAGTAATTTGTCACAAAACATTACTAATTACACAAAAAGTAAATAACTTATTAGAAAATGGAAAATTTGTCCGAAAAAAAATTTTAATTACGTGTAAATTAGTATTTAGGCAAAATAAATTACTACTTATTTTATAAATAATTAGAAGAAAATAATTACTATTTTTTTATAATAAATTAATTTTAGGTAAATATTAAAAAATTATATATTTTAAAAATTATTAATTGGTTCAATGTAACTAATTAAATTATTGCATTTATAAACGTGGTTTAAAAATAATTATAAAAATGTTATATATGTTTATACAAGATATCCGTCTATAAATGTCCGAACAAATATCTCGAAAAAATATAGAAGATATGAAAAAACAAGTTTTAGAAAAAAAGTTGTAGGATATCAAGGGAAACAAATAATGATGAAACCATGTTTCGAAAAAATTGAATTTATAAGGTCACATAAAGCCATCGGCATATAGAGAATTGTATAATTTTTTTTATAATATAATTTTTCTAATTATTCTACATATAAAAGCATTAAAGAAAAGTAGGTAGTTATAAAAAAATTAATAAATTACGAGATATTTTCTATTTTATTCTAGTATATTTTGACATAAAATAATAAATATTTTGTAAATTATTTATTTTTTGTTAACTGTATCTCAACACTTTTATGTACAGAATAATAAGATGAATCAATTGATGTAAAGATAACACATTGTTGCTTATCAAAAAAGACTTAATTGTATATTGCAAATTGCGTATTTTTTTGCAAAACAACGTATTTTTTTTACACCAGTTGATTTATCTTATTATTTTGTACATAAAAGTGTAAAGTACAGGTTACAAAGAATAAATAGTTTACAAAATATTTTTTATTTTATGTCAAAATATTTTATATTTTATATCAATGTGCCAGAATAAAATACGAAATATCTCGTAAAGTATTAATTTATTTATAACTCAACCTAAATACTTTTATATATAGAATAATTAGAAGAATCGTATTATGAAAAAATTAAACAATTTCATTTAAAAAAATAACGATATTTATTTGACCAAAAATTGATTTTTTCGAAAATTGGTTTTATCATTATTTGTCCCCCTTCATATCCTACAACTTTTGTCTAAAACGTTTTTCAATATCTTTTATATTTTTCGAGATATTTGCTCGGACATTTATATAGACGGACACCCAGTATATATATATATATATATATATATATATATATATAAGAAAAATAGTACACGGGAAACTCTTTAGCGCAAATCAGACGATTATGTATGCGTGTATCAATGGCTGCGTTCGAGGAGCTTGCTATTAGCGCTATTGCATCATTCTATCTTGATCACTCATCAGGTGTACAACAAAGATAGAATAAGCAAATGGCGCTAATAGCGCACTCCCCGAATCTAGCTTATACACGTATATGCCGCGGGACATCGTTCCTGACGGTGCGTGACATACACGCCACGCACTTGTGTGCGGCACGAGAGTCATCTAGCTGTCACACACATGCTATCGAGGCCGTCGACACATTGCATGTGTGCGATGTCTCATGTATTATCTACACATATAAGATAGAAAGGTAATGTAGAAAACGGATTAGAAATGTTGATATTATCGACATTTTTAGTTCCGCTACATTACCGACGTCGAGGAAGTTCGGCCTTCGCTATAGGATCCCCTTAACATGCCACAGTCATTTGCAGCCTCCATAAACGCATTTACCAGGTTTCTATTTATGTCATCAACATTACGATCTATAAAATCACATGACACCTTTTCAGACCATAAAATTTGTAACTAAAAACATCTCTTTTTGTGTGGGACCAAACTAATTTTTTACCTACAGCACTTTCATTTACAGGGCTAAAAGATTCTTTATACCTTTGCTCGCAAAAAACAGTCAAATAAACCGGAAAGTGGTCAGAAAGGAAATTATTATCATGGACGCGCATGTCACGAATCCATGGGAGACCTGGGGCCGTATTCTGTTCCGCTAAAATCCGCTTACCGACAATTGTCGGTGTCGTTGCGCAGCTTTTAACACAATAAGAAAAACCTGCGCAACGACACTTATCGAACCGACAGTTGTCGGTAGGCAGGAACGGAATACGGGCCCAGGTACATACGTCTATTAAGCTGACACAGCCAATTCAGCACAATCGATTAAAATTTATACAGAAATTTAGTGCTTTTTTGTTGCTAATTTGTTGCTCAATTCCCAATTTTGTTGCTCCAGCCGTTTCGGAGAAAATAGTGGAGTAGCTAAAGATTAAATACTACTACCCTCAGGTACAAATCCGGGGGTCGGGGGGGGGCGTTCCCCGCGGGGGGAACGCCATAAGAGATGGGCGAGGGGGATCCGGGAGGAGCAGCTGGTGGGGGGGACGAGGAGTGGGGGAAATTCACTTCTGGCCTTGGGTATTCTGGAGGGGGACGGGGGAAGGGGGGGAACCGCGTTACCGACGGTGCGCGAGGAGGGAGCGTCGTCGATCGCGGCGAGGCGCGTACTGTCGCGTCGCCCGCTTTTCTCTGTCCTAACGGGCCGGACGTGGTTTTCCGGCCCCCCGTTTCCCAAACGGCGAAAATCGCGAGTCGTCCTCCCGCGAGGGGGAGCGTCGATCGCGCGCTTCTTTGTCTCAACGGGCCGGACGCGGTTTTCTGACCAGCCTCGTTGTATCGAGAGAGACTGAGAGAGACGATACCGCTCTCTTCGTTCACCCGAACCGTACGTTTCGCGAATAATTTTTTTATCGCGCGTCCGAACTCGTTCAAGGTCGCTGTCGTCACATCCTCCTTTTGTTTTTCTTGAACGATGCGGCGAGCGGTTCTTTTTTCGAAAAAGGAGCGAACGTGTTCAAGGTCGTTCTATTTTTTAGACGTGTCGCGTGAGGCGAAGGGTGAGCGTGTGAAAACTCGTTTGAACGTGTTCAAGGTCGTTCTTTTCGCGGGATCTCGATTACCTTTCTTTGTTCTTCATCGTTTCGGTTCGAAGGTTGTTTCAATCCGTCTCTTTACGCATCGCGGATGACGCAATCGCGGTGATCGTGTGGTAAGCGGAGTCGGGGATCGCATCGAGATATGTTAGGTACAGATCTGGAAGGAGGGGAAAAGAAAGAGAGAGAACACGCAGATGAGATTTCCGCGCAAGGGGTACTTATTTATTGCGACAAAATAAAAAATACATATGTCGATGTGTGTTTACATTTTTTTTGTGTATATATTATATATTTTGTAAATATGCGTCGTGACATTAGGATTTGAAACAGAGCGCAGCGATCTCACAGTCGACGATGTTGCTGGGGTCGAAAAATTCACTCTTCCGTATCGCATGCTTGACCGAAGTTCCCGTCTTACACGCGTTGTGGGCAATCTCCCGATAGCGCGAATATTTCGCGTCCACCTCCTCGGTTGCAGCGCCCAGCGCTGAGACGACACACTTGACGCAAAATTGTAAATCGTACAGCGAGTGCACGGTGGTGATCGACATCACCAGACGAGCCGCGTTGGGTAGCTCTATACGCAAGATCGATAGGTTGTTTATCGATCCGAATCGCAGCGTCAGGTCTCCGATCGATATCGGCGAGGGGGAGCGGGTTCCGGGCTCGACGAGGTTGGATTGCAGACTCTCCAATAAGTCGCGTTTGCGCTCGATCAGTCCTTTCCACATATCGAGCGTCAGACAGATCTCCTTGCCTTGCTTGTCTCCTAGAGCGATATCCACGTACGAAGGCGATGGTACACCGTACCGCAGCGACTTAATCGTGACACCAATGGTTAAGTATTTGTAGCCAGTCGTCGTCAGCGGATAACGCGTCGTCAGGATGCGCACCGGAGCCACGACGATGATTTCGCAAAAAACGTCGTTGGGGGGTGAGCTGGGAACGCGACGTCCGACGATGATAATTATGATCATGATGACGATCGTCCGTCGATTCTATCCTTCGTCTCTTGCCGTTTTCGTTCACCTCCAAATCCGTCTCGGGCGCGCGAGGAGAAAGATCCCTCGGCGCGGGTCGATCGGTCAGCGTCGAGAACATTTCCACTACGCGCTATGTCGTTTGTTTTCCAATTTTTTCCCGACGCGTCGTATTCGGCTGACGATGCGATACTGATGCTTTGGGTGCGACATATCGTGGTATAAGTACGAAAGTTCCGCACTTATATCGCGCGACGTGTGGTGTGGTGTGGTGTGATGTAGTGCGGGGATCAGCGCGGTTCCCCTACCCCCTTTGGTCGGAAAGCCGAACGCCGTCCTCGTCGTCGTCGTCCGAATCACCCGTCGGTGACGTTAAATCGCTGACGCGCACGAATCGATCGAAAAGATCGCGCAACTGTTTCAACAAATCGTCCTTAGGGCAGACGATATTCAGTATCCGCAGATCGAATTTTCCAGCCGCCGTGACGGTCTTCGTAAATTCGTTGAATCTGTAGTACTGCGTCCGAGTGGTGAAGTACAGATTGCCGTCGATGTATCGGAAGATACATACCGGACGTCACGCCGATCGGTATTCCGGGAAACGTTGCCTCGAGAGGCTTTAATCTGACAACTCTGTGATGGTCACATTCATTTATCTCGCCCACCGAGTCGCCGTTGAACAGCACGAAGGAACGTCCTCTGTGGGTGTTCACCGCTCCGTTGATCTTTGTCTTTGCGGGAAATCCGAGTTCCTGCAGGGTTTTCGGCTAATTTGGCCGCAGAGTAAGTTCCGGATATTGAACCAAGTACACCAAATTATCCACGAACACCACGACATCGCCGGACGGCGATTGATAGGCGGCGGTCACGCGCGTGTAATTGTCGTGAAGAAAGCTCATGTGATTCGACAGGGCCAGAGGTCCGTTGTACGTCCTACCGTCCAGAGCGAACGACCAAACGTAATGCCTGTACGAGATGAACATTCGATTTTCCACGATCAATATCGCGTTCACGCGATCAAGGGCGCACAGATCCGGCGACGGCGGTGGCGGCGGTGGCGCCGGCGTTTGCGGGGGATCGTTCGCCAATTTCTCGCCGTACAAACGTTGAATGTCGACGATGTCGTATTTGTCGAGCTTGACCGGGTACTGCTTGTCGGGCGTGAACGCGAACATCACCGAAGTCCTGCGCTTGTTGTGCAGCAATCCGAGAGAGTTACCGATCTCGTGCGTCAGCGTGTAATGAAGGGAGAACTTATCCGAGGGATTCCTATTGACGAAAATGTGCCACGGCTCGTCTCCGTCGACGTGCACCTCGGAGACGAAACCCGGCCTCTCGTCCATCGGGAGAGACGCGTGGGCGAGCACGCCGCCGGGGCCGTCAAATTTGTCCGTGCAATTTGGGCCGTTCACCTCGACGTTTATGTTACCGTGATGCAGGCGTCGCCAAGATATCACAATGTCGGGATTCAATCTGGAGCGTTCGAACGTCAATGCCGAATGCTGCGACCACACGTCGAACGCGGCCTGCGCCGTGCTCAATTCGCTCTTGGTGGCTAGGTAAAAATCCCACGTCAGGTGCGTCTTCGGCCATTTTGATAGACTCGCTCTCGTTCCGTGCCTGAGGATATCTCGGAAACCGCATCGCGATTTACCCATCATCTCCAGCGTTTTGTCGTTGAGCGTTCCATCGCCGGGCAGATCGTAGTACTTCTGAAAATCCTCGATGGCTCTGCGAAGAACGTCGTATCGTCTCTGAGCCGGAACCGCGTCCACATCTTTGGTCAGGTATCCGTATTTCTGCAGGTAATCGAACGCGAGCTCGTAATTTTCCTCGGTGACATTGACGCATCTCACGGTGATGAGACACGCGGTCAACGCGATTACGCGCGCGAGCCACATCGTCGAGAGCGAGAGAGAGACGGTGGAACCGCGATGACGGCGCGTTGCGGTTTGAGCGCGATCGCGACGAGCGGACCGGACGCGCGATGTCGATAGCGCGGACAGGTGGCGGCGGGGGTCTTGGGTGGGAAGAAAATGCGTCAAATCCGGCGGACGACAAAAATTTTATTTTTATCGTGGATTACTCGCACCGCAATGTCCTCCTTTTGTCGATGCGCTTTCTGGGCGCGGATAGGTGCGGCGGCGGGGTTTCGGGTGGGAAAAATGCGTCAAATCCGGCGGACGAGTCGGTTTGATGAAACGCATTTTTTCTCAATGCAAAAAATGCTATTTTTAGTATATTTTTTCACCGCAATATCTTTTTTTTACAATATATAAAGAACGCGAGATTAGACCTGGGTGTAGTCCATCTGCATCGGTTATCACACGTTTTTATATACGGATAGTGCTTGAAATGGAGAAACTCGACGACATTAGTACCGCGTGTGAATTACTTCAAATTCACGCAGCATCCCTCACGAGAGTAGCGGAAAAATTTCGCGAAGCGATAAGACAGCTGCAGCTGCGGCTGCAGCGCATTTCTGAGAACGTACCGCCATGCTTGCAGTTGGCAGTGCGCATTGACGAGGAATTCCTCGTATTGGATAGAACGTAAGTAGATTTGTTGAATACAAATATGAACAGTTTTTATATTCATTAACGATATGTAATAATTATATTTGATAATTATATTTGATAATTTTATTCAATAATTATGTTAAAATTTATGGTAGAACCCTCATCGCCTTGCTTGCGAGAAAGTTGCGCAACCAGATACGGGTCTTTGTGTCGAAAATGCGCGCGCTGCACAGGGATATAGCGCGTTTAGCGTCGTCGACAAGCGAGGAGCCGTCGGATGTGGGACGGAGGACGGTGCGCGAGAGAAAGAGGGACGAGGACGGTGACGAGGGGCGTCGCGCCGATAACATTGAGGACGACGTGATAGACATCGAAGACGTTCCGAAGGGTATGCCCTCCTCAAAGAAGTGAATGAAAACCGAATAAACATAATGAATATAAACAATTATATGTATAAAAAAATATATAATACTATGAAGTGAATGAAAACCGAATAAACATAATGAATATTGTTTAGGATTAAGGTAAAATCAGGTGGCAGGGCGCTGTCGCGAAAATAATGGCCCCTGGCGCAAGCACAAACAACCCTCGGGCTTGACTCGACTTTATCCGAGATCACCCGAGTATCGCGCTGACCGTTTCGACAGCGCGATTGCAAAACGCGCACGCGTTCTCCTAAATATGTATACCGCGCAACGCGTTACATCGCGGATCCATGTGATTCGCCCTTCGTGAGGCCCATACCCCCGCCGACGGTCTCCTATCGGGACGAAGGATAATCGATATCGATCCGCGCTCTCTTCTGTTCTCTGCCGCGAAAAGAGACACATCGAGCCGGGCGTTCGCATTGTGCCGGGAGGGGTCTCGACCGCCAGTGCGTGAAATCCGTAATCAAGTTTCATCGCGAGCCGCATCCGTGAGATCGCCGCGTGAAACATCTCGAATCGCTCTTTCACTCGTGCCGCGAAGAGTGAGCCGTTTTCCGACTGCGAGGAGTTCGGTATTGGAGGACGCGAGAAGCCCTGTGCGAGGGGTAGTTTCGAGCGTACAAGTGTCGTCGCGAGTGGCATTAGTCGTCGCGCAATATCTCTCGTCATACGAGAGCGACGAAATTTGTCGCCCGCAATCGAATGGGCAACGCGCACAAACGGATCACGTGATCACCGCGTGCGGTACCGTGATCCTCATCTAAAAGAACGTACAGACGGCGAACGAGACCGTCACATGCAGTCAGCCCGGGTATAGTGATTACGACAAGTGTTGTGATAACCGAGCATCAGTGCAAGCGAGCACTTCTCAATAACTTAGCGCAGGGAGTTCGATCCCGATATCGACCCCTCTCTCGCGGCCATTTTGTCGTGCCGCGCCGTTCGTGAACACGGACCATCAGCGTGAATGTAAAGCGTATAGTGATTGTGTAAAACGCGAACTCACTATCGCGTACCCGAGACAAAAAGAAAGCCTGAGCATCTTGCACCTCGTGACCGCGGTCGCTCGTCTGCTTCGCGCCAAGATATCCGTTGACCGCGAGCAAGATCTCCGGACGCGAGGGCGGTCATCTACCGCTCTACAAGATTTCCGTTTCGCGAGCCACGCAGACAGAAGGAGCGACTCAAGATTTCCGTCCCGCCATCCCGCGAATGCTCCGGGTGCTCGGGTGCGTGAGTGCGATAAGTACTCTATGTGCAATAAAGTGTGTTTGTCAGAATAACCCGGCGAGCGTTTTTTGAACCCTCTTTTCGCTACCTCCTTGGTTCTTGCCCCGCGCCCTGGACAGGGTGGTCCCGGCATACTTCGTGTCTTGAGGGTACCTCGGTCGCGCACGAAACAAATATAAACAATTATATGTATAAAAAATATATAATACTATTAAGAGGAATAAAAAGTTCATTATTTATAAAAGTGTTATTTATATTTATACAATACGTAAGAAAAAAATAGAAAAAATAAAAGATAAAAAACATTATTAGAACAACTCACGTTATCGCTCGTAACCGCACCTTGCGTTATCGCTCACACCTCGCGCTCGTACTCACACCTCGCGCGCTGGAGCGGCTCGGCGTTATCGCTCGTCGGGTCATTCGCGCTGAAGCGTCTCCGCGTTTATCGCTCCTTCTCGTCTCACTCTCTCGTCAATCGTTCGCCGTCTCTGTTTGTTCAATTAAGAGGTACCGCGACCGGCCATTCTTACGCATTCGGCGGCACGCAGTGTTTATCGCGTTCTCGCGACCGACCATTTTTGCGCACTCGGTAGCTCGTAATGTACACTGTGGAATAGGCGCGTGTGAAGAGGAACGACATCGTTCGTTGATCTTTTTTTCATTCTTTCGTTTATTTAACTTAATATAGACGGATACACATTGAATAGAAAATGATTAAATACAATACAGATAGATGAATGCAACGTAGAGAAAAAATGAGTAATACGAAAAAATACAAATATGTTATACGAAAAAATACAAATATGTTATACGAGTAATACGATAAAAAAATACAATTGTGTTATACGAGTAATATAAAAACAAAATACAATTATGTCAAACGAGTAATATAATTTTTTTTACAAATTCACGAAGTCGATGCTGGACAGACATTCGCGTCGCTCGATCCACCGGTCGCGCAGCTTCAGCACGTTCTCTATCGCGCAACACCGTTAATGACGTCCGCAGTGAAACGCGCGATCGGGGCGAAGGAACTCCAGGCGATCGACGTCGTCGTACTCGTCGTCGATGGACGTGATCGTCGCGTTGAGGTCGCGAACGGCGTCGCCGAGAATTTCCTCCAGCCACCTCTTCTTTTCGAGCCCCTTCACGTAGATTCGCACGCCGGGCATCTCTTCTTTCTCCCACGTTTCTTCCAGGCCGTCGCACACCGCGCGTCGAATTATCGTCCTCGCCAGACGGTAGTCCACGTCCCCGTCCTCCCAACGGAGGCCGTGGTGATTCGCCATCAGCCAGCTGGCCCTTTCCTTCTCGGCCCTCGTCAGCAGATCCCAACTCATCAGGGCGCGAAACACGTGATGGGCGAGTACGCGCGTCTCGCTTCGCAGCACGGCCACCTCCTTCGTGAAGAATTTCTCGCCTACCACAAAGCCCTGCAGGTCGACGAAGATCGTCGTCGTTGTCGTTGTCGCCGCGGCCATCGAGTCGACGTGTGTTGAAAAAAAAAAAACAGTAAAGATGTGCTTAAACCGCTCGTTCCTAACGGTCTGAGGAACGATGAAAAGATCCTCGATTTTTATATGTGCCTCGTTTCCGGGAAATGGTTTTTTTCTACAACCGCATTTTTATATGTGCCTCGTTTTCGGGAAATGGTTTTTTCTACAACCGCATTTTTCCGTTAGATAATTTTGCGCACAACGTTGGTCAGCGGACTGTACTCGATGACGCGATCGTGAACGATGAGACAAAAGGCGGTGGTTTTCGGCGGGACGTTTTCCTTGCATTTGAATTCGATGCGCACGTCCACGGTGGCGCTCTTCACCGATTCGTTTTGACGGGAACAGTCGATCACCACGAGCGGAGCTACCCTCGCGAATTCGCGCGGGGATAAGAGCGCGTTGTCGCGACCGTCCCCGTAGTACGCTCCTCGAAATTTCGCGTACATCTCGTACAGCACGGCGAACTTGTCGCTTTCGAAATCCGCGTTCACGTCGTCGTAGGGATAGAATTCCGAGTTGAGATACAATTTCACGTTGGTGAGCGTGCAATGATCGAATCTCGAGGCGTCCTCCGTGAATTCGTTTCGCCGTCCGGTCTGCAGCGCGAATATGACGTATCGCGGCTTCTCCAATTGCGGCGCGGCTTTCACGGCCCACGAATGCTTAGTCGTGCTCTGCAGCAAGGGAAATTCGTACAGATCCCAAGAGCGAAAGCCCACGCTCAGAAATCGTCCGCTCTCCAACGTTCGCAGTAGCGATAACTTAGTCACGTCGTTCAACGATACGTGCGGCATACGCCATTGCACCTTCATTAGCGTAATTTTAGGATCCTTGGCTGGATCTCTCGGCACGTTTATCCTCGGATCTACGACGCAATTGACGTCGTGACGAGCGCGTATCAGGATAATCTCGTGTTTCGCGTTTATCACCACGCGTCTGTAGTGCTCGCAGAAACCCAACAGATCTTTCAAATATACGCAAAAGGTGAAATCACCGGATGCGCTGTTCAGATTCGATTCGTTCGTCGGATAACTCATCCATCCGGCGTTCTGCAGTCTTCTAGATTGTTCGGGGGTCAGCAACACGTAGTTCTTTATGGTGCTGGTTACTCCGACGTTTCTACACCGATCGATCTCCACGCCGTCGAGTTCGTAGCGAATTACGTCGAACATAAACGCGACGCAGTTGTGAACCAATTTCGCGTATTGCCTTTGATCATCTTTCCCCGCCGACGTCGTCGCGCCGTCGTCATGAATAAGGCGTCCCTCGACGTACAGAAAACTGTCGCACGGCAGCGTATACAGATCCTGCTGCTGTATGGGTATTCGTATCTCGTCGTTGTACCCGAACGTTGTGCTGACGTACGGGTTATACGTATGAATCTCGATTCCGACGATGCGGTCGTCGAAGATCGGTTCACCGCCGATACTCAGTATGTCGACCATTATTTTTTCCCTTGATATAGAAACGACGCGACGGCGAGGAGTTTCTCATGGCGAGACCCAACGATCATAGGAACTTGACGTTGGCGCTGCTGAGAACGGCTCTCCTTTCTCCTCCTCCGCCAGCTCTTTTCTTCCCTTCACCACCGATCTCGTCGTAGAGCGGGCTAGCTCACTCATTCGTGCTCGATCCGTTCAAAACGAGCATCCCTTTCTCTTCAGGTTGCGCACACATACACGCACGCACTAACTGCGACGACGTACGTGCAGTCTGATCGTTATCTCCTCACCACGAAAGTCGATCAGCCGATCGTTCTGATCCACGACTCGCACCGTGATAGGTAACGTTTCGCGCGACGATCGGGAGGTAAATGATCTGCGTCGGAGTCTCCGACAGTTTATATCCCGGCGGCACTTTCGGCGCGAATTCGTGGATCACGTGCACCGAGCGTCCGTTGCTGTACGCTCCCGCGGTGATGTTGCATTCGATGCGAATCACGTTAACGCTCATGACGTCAACGGGTCTGTCGGAAACGTACTATTTGTTTGGTTTTAGAATGCGATCGCGCGAGAAACCCAAAAGAGAACCGATGCTGTTGGGTTTTGTAAAATTCACTCTGTAGGCGCACTTTATCTCGCTCCTCATGGTATTCTCGTTGGCGCGAAGAGCGAGTATCGTTCCATCACCACCGTCTTCGTTCTTGCCGTCGTCCTCGTATATGCCGTAACTACCGTCACTGTCGTCATCGTCGTCGTCGTCCTTCTCCGTTCGGTTTTTTCTCCTACCCGTTCGGCGCCAACGGTCTGCGTTTCTTTTCCTCCTTTATCCATCCCTTTTTTTGTCTCACGTTCGCGATGAAGAAGAGCGGCGCGCAGATATCTGCTCACGGCTCACAGCTCGTACGACCCTTCCGGAACAACAATCTTCCGGTCGTCCTCGCCGAAGTAGAATCGATTATTCGCGGACGTAACGTTCGGTATCGAATTGTACGTCTCGAAAGTCGTTAAACCCAGCTCATATTCGCCGTCGCTCAGGTCCAAAGCGGGAAAGTGACTCGCCGTGAGAACGCTGCTGGTTCCAGATAACGTGAGCGTCAGCGACATCGCGGGAGAACGTCGATCGTTCGCCACTCCCCCAATCGATCTCGCGAAGAAATCGCAGGCACAGCTGTCCGCAGATTCTCTGATCGAACGTCTGAAACGTTCGATGATTGTAGGTTACGATTGCGCTATCGCCGCCACCTAGATATCGCGCGAGATCCCTTGGCGGACGAAGATTTCCGAACGCGTCGAAGTAGATCGCCGCGTTTCTCCTTTTCGCGTAAGCGACCCAATGCGTGCCGGGACCCGCCGCGTCGTCGAGATTCACGATGCCGCACTCCGCGTGTCGCATCCTCGTCGGCAGAGCGTCGTGCATAAACACTCCACGGAAGAACGGTATGCGCAGGCGACGGGCCGCTCGATTAAGCTGCTCGTTCGTCGTGACGCCGTACGGCGGCAGGCGCGCTAACGTCGTTCTCTCTTTCCGCGAAATTTTTTTGGTAATTATGCAGTATAGGGGAAGCACCTCCGATGACCTTGACCTTGACATATGTTGTCAAGGTAACCCTCCTGAGTGACCTTCAGAAGGTTTTAGCCGTCGCTCGCTATTCGTTAAAAAGTTATTAACAAAAAAAGTTTCGAAAATATAGCAGCTATTTTGAGTATTGGAAGGCATAAATAACTAATATATACGTGTGTGTACCCTGCTTTAAAAAAAATCACAACTTCTATAAAGCAGGACATACACACATGTGTGTGTGCCCTGCTTTATAGAAGTTGTGATTTTCTTTAAAACAGGGCACACACACGTATATATTAGTTTTTTATGCCTTCCAATACTCAAAATAGTTGCTATATTTTCCAAATTTTTTTGTTAATAATTTGTTGTGTTAGTTATTCTATATAATTATCAATAATTTTATAAAGTATTATAATGTATATTTTATTCATTGATTATTTCAGTTATGGGATACATAATAGACATTGTTTCAAAAAAAGCGTCTATTTGTTCGTTAAAATCAAATGCTCGTTTGAACATGAATTCCGCTAAATAATGGTTGAAGTGATATTCTCTAAGGCCATAATAAGGAATAACTCCACGAATATCTCTCCATACTCGTTCAATGTTCTGTGTATGAACACCCGTATGTGAATCAACAAAATTTTCCGTATGATTCACTGTATAATGTTGGTATATGTTCTTATCGATTAGTTGATAAGCTTTCCAACAATCACTATAAATTATTGATCCAGGAGCAATATACTTTTGAATCAATGGCAGTAATATTTCTGCTTTACGGGATTCAACTGGCACAACAAACATTTTTTTTGTATTACGTTGTACACCACCGAAAAGCCATTGTCCTGTGATTAGTCGTCCGCGATGATATTTACGACGTCCAAATTTAGCCTCATCGATTTCTACAACGATATTTGGACCGCCAATTTGCTCCTCATTACGCAACAGCCATTGTGCCAAAAGCTATATAAAAATACGTGTCATTTACTATTTCAAAGATCATTATAATAGCAGCATTAATGTAGAAAATAAAAAAATATACTTCTCGACAAAAATTTATCCAATCAACTGCCGTGTGGGCTGCAATAGCCAGTTCTCCTTGTAAAAATAACTGTCGTGGAGAATTTAATAGCAGAAAATAACAAATTAAACGACAAATTTTTGGCAGATTTATTGTAGCTTTTTCAAACTACGTATTCGTTAGAGCACTGATTTTAAAATTGCACATTTTTCTCACTCGTTTTCTACCACGGATTTGTTTGTAGTACATACTACTGCAATGAATAACGAGTGATTGCTGTTCCGTGTTTAAGTGCACAATTGTGTTGCACCGAGGACACTTTATTCGATCACGAATAACTTTTTTCTCTGCCAGATATTTAATTAACTCTTCGTAATTATGCGTTAAGTGAAGAAACTCATGAAATAACATAGTGAAACGAAAATTAGAATTACTGTATTGTTCTGATAATCACTGACAACTGAAAGAGACGTAGCGAAATATAAACACAGAATCATAAACAGTAATACTATCCCTACTCGTATTATACGAATTTATACTTCTATGTAAACATAGCTCTACGCGAGATTCCTTTTCAGATATATGTATATATATATATACTACTCAGTTACCGAAATAATTTCACGCTGTGAGGTTGATTTTATGTGGACAATAATTTATATAATATGGCATATTCAATAGACCAAATAAATAAAAATCCTTGGCTTGCGGCTCAAGATGTTGTTGGTGATGCGAAAACTTGGCCTAAATTTATAAGAAAAATGTTTTGGGACAAAAATTTCAAGGATCATAATCGGATGATTATAGTGAATTTTGCATATTTAAATGCAATTTCAGAAGATTTTCTACACGACATTTTAACTTTTACTTTGAAAAGAGCATACACAAACGAAAGAAAGCGCAATGTCAAAGATAGGTTTCTTTATTTAAATCACGAGGTAAGTCTTTTAATTTTTGATAACTATATTAAATATATGTATATTTATTAAATGTCTCATAAATTTGTAGGAATTTGGACGAGATCGACGTAGTCGTGTTTATAGTTATCACGTTTATTTCAAAGAAATGTTAGATTTAAATTTTGAACCACGTAAAAATTAATAATATGTATATTAAAAAAAGAATAATAAAAGATAATAATGTATTTACATACTGTTATTTCAATTAAATAATTAAAACAAAGAACAGTTTATGCTTTTGATTAAAGCAGGGAATACTTTATATTTATGCTTTCTAACATATACAATTGTATATATACTTTTCAATATACCAACTATTCTCTATTTTAGATAACTTTTCTTTCAGTATACCAACAATTCACTGTTTTAAATAATTTTCCTTCGTTCATACATGGACCTATTTCTACATAAATATCAGTCATTTATGTCTATTAGTACTCAAAATAATTGCTATATTTTCGAAACTTTTTTTGTTTATAACTTTTTAATGAAAAACGAGCGACGGCTAAAACCTTCTGAAGGTCACTCAGGAGGGTGACCTTGACAACATATGTCAAGGTCAAGGTCATCGGAGGTGCTTCCCCTATACTGCATAATTACCATTTTTTTTGGACTTTTCTCACGCCACCTCGGCGCTTCTTATAGTTTTCGTTTTTCCATACCCATGCCCAGTTTCGTCTTTGCTTTCATAGCCGCCCATACGGTTGCCGCGGCGAGTCTCTCACCGACCGTGGAATCCTTCGCGGTGACGCGCTCGCGCGCCCTCTTGGCGAGCAATCGATCGGCGACGTGTCGTTCGGCGAGCTCGCCGCTTCGGGGATCGGGAGTACGCGACGTCGTGCTCTCGACACGCCGCGTCCAACGGATTTATACCTTTTTCACCGCGCGCTAGTCTTTTCGCCAGACGCGTACCGGGTCCGCAGAACTGATAGCCGGGTACGTGCAGTTCGAAGGGAAGAACGTTTATCGCGCGATCGAGCAGACCGGCGCCGCACGCGCGCCGCATTCGATCGCGGTTGCTGGGAGGATTTTCTTTTTACTTTAAAAATGTTAGTTTTTTCTCTTCTTATCCAGGTGAGTCGATGACTCACCGTTCGGGGTGAGCGCGCGGTTGCACTCGTAGCAGTCCTAATGAGCGGCGGTGGTCCGTCTATGTGCGTTCGCTGCCACGAACGATTGTAATGTTCCCTAAGTAGGTAAGGTAGGCCGGTTCTGGACCACATACCAAGGGCGAGGGGTGGTGAGAGGCTGGTGGGAACCGCGGGCGGGGGGAAACCGCGTTCGGGAGGCGAGGGGGTCCGCGTTTTTTCGGCGCCGCGGGGCGAGGGGGTCCGCGTTTTCCGGCGCCGCGGGGCGAGGGGGTCCGCGTTTTTTCGGCGCCGCGGGGCGAGGGGGTCCGCGTTTCGCCGCGCCGCGGGGCGACCGCGTTTTCGCCGCGGAGCAAGGCGAGGGGTCCGCGTTTTCCGGCGCCGCGGGGCGACCGCGTTTTCGCCGCGGAGTCCGCGTGACGTCACACGCTCCCGCTCGCGTTGTCTCTCCATCGTAGATGTTTCCCCCGTCCCCCGGTCGCGCGCGTCTTCTCGTTCGCGCGGTCTTTCTCTCCCGTTCGCGCGTTCTCGCTCACGATTGAGTATCTTTTCGTCGCCAACAATATTTAATCGTTCAGATCTTAATATTTAATTTATAAATATACATTTAAGTAAACAATAAACGAAGACAGCTTAACAAAAGGGAACGCTAAATAAAAAGAAAATTATTTTTAACCATATTATATACATTTATTTATCATGTAGCGCATTATACACAATAGTATCCAAAGCGTAGGCTAATAATTCGCAATCAATAATCGAATTTTTATCATAAATTTTACGCAAAATTGTTACTGCGTTACATTTATCGGTGATACAACTTTGACGTAAAGTTGTTACAAACTGTTTGAATTTTTCACTTACGCCGTGAACATTTTGACATAGTTGAAAATACACGTTCTCGACGCAATGTTCTAGTTCGAACAGAAAGAGTACTGTTGACGGTTTTATGTACAAGCTGGTGCCGCACGACGTCAATTTTACAATATCTGCGTCACGTATTTTAACAAGCTCCAGATCGCGAAACGTTAGCAATGATGGTGCCGATGACTGCACGAGTCGCTGTATATCTGCATGTTTTTCGATGAATGTCACCCACGTTGCATGTGGCAGAATTATCCGATTGCCTCGGTTATTGCCAATAAGTATATCCACAGAGGACAAAGGTCCCGCGCTGATTCCGACATCCAAAAATTTATACGCTGTTGACGTCAAGGCAAATCTTCTTCCCAAAATACGCGGCGTGTAGCGGGGTTTATCAAAACTGAAAAAATACAATTATATGTTCATAAAAGTTTTTTGCACAAGTATATATGAAAATTAGCGGTACTTACTCATTGTGCTGTTTCTCACACGTTTTGTCTTGAATCGGAACGTAGTAGTTCGCACCGTGAGTGTTCATCGTATCTGGAGGCTGTTTATTGCAAACTTATTCGAACCGTATCGAACTCTCGACTGCGTTCTAAAATTCTCGTAGACCATTTATACATACCCAAAATTGCAAATTTTGCAAAAATAACGCCAATGTACGGCTGCTGCATGGTGACCACCACCACAATCCACATATACGTTAAATGTGATATTTTTGTCAAGAACATTCGTGATGAGATCACCTCATCGGGCATCAAATATGATTTTTTTCAAGAGCATACGTGTCTCACGATGATTTCATCAAACACATGCAAAACTGCAAATATTGCAATTTCGGATAAGTTAGTGGAGCGTTATTGTTTTGAAGAACATGTCGCGACGTGTCTCGCGATGATTTCATCGAACACGTGCAAAACTGCAAAATTTGCAATTTCGCATAATTCAATGGAGCGTTATTGTTTTGAAGAACATGTCGCGACATGTCTTGCGATGATTTCATCGAACACGTGCAAAACTGCAAATTTTGCAAATAGCGCCGATGTACGGCTGCTGAGATGAAATTAGATACGATAAGCAAACGATGCATCTTTAGTAGAATATAAAATGACGAATCTAGAGAATACGCTCAATAGTCGAGAACTGGAAGTCGCGAGTGCAACAAATGGCGTTAGCAAGAGGATCGTGCAAAAACATGGAGCAAGAGTTGTTGGAGCAATCCACCCTGTTAAATTCAAGGGAAGACTTTGCCACGTGGGAGCAACGATGTGACAAGTTTATCAAATCATTGGAAGAACAAAGCCGAATTAAACGACCGCGATTATCGATCGGCCTCAAACAGTTATTGGTCGCATGTATCGCAAGACTCGAAGGTTTGAAAGACTTGGTACGTCAACGTTTCGTACATGTGGGTGCGGGATACAGTGCGAGTGAGACAAGACTCAGATGGCGCGAGATAGATCCAGCTTTTGAAAGCCGTATATTGACTGGTGCGGTGATAAATTCCAAACACATCGACCCTCGTCAATTTCTTATAAATGCGAGAGAAATTGTACTCAGTCATGTGCGGAACGTCATGCAGCGCTATGACAATGTAAAAATTAACACAGTGTTTAATGGTGAATTTGTTGCCGGTGACAAACGCGCAAATAAAAGTATTGCAACGAAAAACTATGAACTCTTTCGTGAGTCCGATCTGCATGAGTGGTACAAGAGACACGTCATCGAGCCTACTTTAGCAAAGCTGGAGGAATTCCAGGAACGTGATAGCGGATGGGCGTTGTCGTTTGATCTTCGGCTCTTCGTCTTCCCACGCCGTTTCATTCTCAATCTTTGACACGTCAGATTCTTTGTCAGCTACGGTGTTTTCGACAATCTGCCTTAGAGGTTCGATGACGGGTTTAAAGTGTCTCTCCAACGCAATATCTTTCTCCATTTTATCAGTTTTCAAGACGTGATATTTTTTGCGAATTGGATTGCTCGTTTTCGCCATATCTTTTACGATCCTCTTGCGCTCTCTAATCTTCTCGCTGCTGTCCATGTTGCGCTAACGTTGTTCAATCGACGCGTCGACAACAACTAACCACGTTTTGGTATCGCAAAGTCGTTAAATCCTTTTCTGTATCGACCATTCGAAATCATCGTAAGACATATCTGTGTTTACGTGATCGTTGTATACGTGTTTCAGATTGGTACCATCCTGTTTAAACATAATCAATAAATTCGCGTTGTCGCGTATAAGATGCTTCGGTATCTTTGCATACGTCTGACAAAGATATAGAAGGAATCAACGTCCGCGTGCCGGCCCATTGCAAAGTATTCTCTTATCGAATCCTGTTTGTCGCATGCCACGTCATCAAAGATAAAAATAGAATTCGGGAGCGCCTCGCTCGGCGGAATGACGTCACTGTTATTCGAGAATGTAAAGTAACCAATCTCTTCTATCGGTGTTAATATACTCTCCAAATATTGATATTTCGGTTGTTGCAACGATTTCGAGTACACGTACACGTTCTCGAAACGCACACCGTGCGGACTTTCCAGCAAACTTATCAAGACGTTTGTCTTGCCGCAATTCGACGGACCGCAGATGATACCGCGTATAGAAATCGGTAGCATTCCTCCTTGTTTGCGTACCTCTTTTGTTAACGGCATCCTATCGTCAATGTTTGTCACTTTGATCGTCCGCGATTGTCGTACGAACCGCATTTTATCTCCCCTCCACAACAAATGAAAAACAGTATCGAGAAAGCAGACCTATTTATAGAGGCGCGTAGAGCTGATATGCTCAGTCGTTAAAATGTTTCTGCTTATGTAGGATAACAGCGATATTTACGATTTAACCGCCGAGCAGTTGAAGTATATACCAAATCATTCTACTAGGAAAGTTTTATAATTACATAGATTATTTGTGGGATAAGCTGCCCAAACATATCAAGACAGATTCGGAGGTTCAGCAATATCTTCGCTGTTTGATACATTATAATTTGCCGTGTCAGCAAACGCACATCGACGGTCCGCCGCCGCTGATAAAGAATTGCGGCGAATGTCACTGAAGATAGGTCGAGGTCTGCTGAATCGCGCGATAAACGCGCTTCCGATCGAATTACATATCCCCGGCTATCAATTTTGCGGTCCGGGAACTCGCTTAGAAACACGATTGGCAAGAGGTGATCGAGGTATTAATCCATTGGACGCGGCGTGTCGCGAGCACGACATAGCCTACTCGCGTAGCAAAGATCTCGCAGAACGACACGTGGCAGACAATATACTCGCCGCGAAAGCGCGAAAACGTGTCACCGCGAATGGTTCGACTCTCGGAGAGAGAGCTGCGGCTACAGCCGTCTGGGCAGCCATGAAGGCTAAGACGAAACTCGGTATGGGTTTGAAAACGAAGAAAAAGAAGAAGACCAAGCGAATACTTCCGGTAGCGAAACGCGGTGGTATCCTGCCGATTCTACCGTTGTTGGGGGTTCTCGGTTCGTTGGTCGGCGGAGCGGCGGGAGTTGCAAAGGCCGTGAACGATAACAAAGCCGCGCGGCGTCAGCTGGAAGAGATGCAACGTCACAATCGCGCCATGGAAGGTCACGGACTTTATCTCGCTCCATACAAACGCGGACAGGGGGTCTCGAAAAAAAAAAACGTCGAAGAAACGCTAAAAATTCCCAAGGGTGTAACTACCAACGTACAACTGCAACAATTGGCAAAACGTATGCACGTTCCATATTTTAGAGGTATTTTTATGCGCGACTCGTTACCGATCGGCGATGTACGTTGAAACGAGAGCGGTATCGTGAATTTGGATAATGCTGAGGGACCGGGTACTCACTGTGTGGCGTACGCGAAGAGGGGAAGTCGTGCCATATATTTCGACAGTTTTGGCAATCTTCGACCGCCGAGAGAATTGGCGCAGTATCTGAAGAACAGTGTGATAGAGTACAATCGCACGCCTTATCAGCGATACAATCAGAGCAATTGTGGACAACTGTGTCTGCAGTTTTTACGGTTGGTTGACAATCAATTTAAAGACCGGCGTTGCGCTGTTTGATCTCAGTATTCATTCAAACATGTCACTGACATTTACGCTCACCGGCAAGAGCAGCATCTTCGCGGTAAGCTACTTTCCCGCCGTGGATTTGAGCGATGGCGATTACGAGCTCGGTCTGACAGATTTTGAAACCTATCACACGATACCGAATGTAAATTCGTCGAACAATAAATTCTACTATGGCGACGATGACAAGGAGATTACCGTTCCCGAAGGATCGTACGAACTGCGTGATATAGACGTGTATCTGAGACGCGCCCTTTTATGGGTCCAATCCGATAATGTCTCGACAAACGAAGATGGAGAGCACCTATTGATTATTATTTGGGCTAATAACAATACGATGAAGAGCGAGATCAAATGTGCTTATCGGATAAATTTCACAAAACCGAACAACATTGGATCGCAGCTGGGATTTTCAGCAAATTGCGTGCTGGAGCCGCGACAATGGTATGAATCGAATGTTCCTATAAATATCATCAACGTAAACATCATTCGCATAGAGTGCAACGTAACCGCGGATGCGTACAGCAACGACAAGTACGTGCACACGATACACGAGTTTTCACCGAGTGTGCCTCCAGGAAATAAGATATCGGAAACGCCGGCACGAATCATTTACCTTCCGATCATCGTACGGAGCATTTCGGACTTGACGCTTCGCGTCGTGGATCAGGACGGTCGATTGATTGATTTTCTCGGAGAAGAGATCACCATTAGACTGCATGCACGAAAACAACAGCGGTAACGTGAGATGCTCGTATTGAACGAAGCTGAGCAGGTGCGACAGACGAGAAACAAAAAGACAATTCGATCGCCAAAGAAGAAACTCACTGCGTCGAACATTGAATTTTTGAAATCATTGGGTTTCGTCGTACGAAATGGCTAATATCTTAAACATTAGAGGTGAACCAATCTTTGACGACAGCGTCGTCAAGATTGAGACACACACGTACAATCCGTACGCCAACACAACGTTTGGACATAACGATGAGATAAGAATACCCATACAACAGCAGGATTTATACACGTTGCCGTGTGAAAGTTTTCTTTACGTTGAAGGAAGATTGACGATAAAGAGAAGGAATGACGAGTCTCAGGCAACGCTTGCAAATAATTGTGCGGCGTTTATGTTTGATGAAATTCGATACGAGCTCAACGGTGTGGAGATTGATCGCAACAGAAACGTTAGAATAACCAGTACCATCAAGAACTACGTATCGCTATCGTATAACGATTCTCAAATCTTGCGGAATGCTGGATGGGACGTTACATCGAGCATACCTGAAGGATACTTCAACTTTTGCGTACCGCTCAAGATGTTGCTAGGCTTTTGCGAGGATTACAAACGTGTCGTTGTTAACGCTCGTCACGAATTAATTTTGATACGAGCGCGTAGCGATAACAATTGCATTGTAGGAAATCCGGCGACGGAGCCGGAAATTGAATTGTTTAAAGTACAGTGGAGAATGCCTCACGTCACATTAAACGAGATCAATAAGCTATCCATGCTACGGGCTTTGGAAAGCGGACGATATCTTAGTGTTAGTTTCCGTTCGTGGGATCTGTACGAGTACCCAATGTTGCAGAGCACGACCAACCATTCGTGGGCCGTCAAAACGGCGATTCAGCTGGAGAAGCCGCGGTACGTTATCTTTGCGCTGCAGACCGGCCGCAAGAATATCATGTCGCAAGATGTTAGCGTGTTCGATGACTGTAACTTGACCAATGTGAAACTTTATCTAAACTCTGAATTTTATCCGTACGATGACTTGAATCTAGATTTTGGCAAAAATCGATACGCCGTCTTTTTTGATATGTACGCGCGTTTTCGTAAAGCTTATTACGGATACGACAGCTTCGATACGCTTTGCAGCGTGTATACATTCCTAACGGAAGGACCTTTTGTCATCATTGATTGTCGCGCTCGCGACAAAACGAATCTGTCAAGAGCGCCACCGTGGATGTGCGAATAGAATTTGACTGTAAAGAGAATGTACCGGCAAATACTACAGCCTATTGTCTCATCTTGCATGATCGTGTAATCGAATATTGTCCGTTGTCGAACGTAGTGCGCAAAATCATGTAAATTGCGATATCAGCAGATATTGCGATATACGAGATACATATGTAGCGCGATGAGATACAAATTGCTTCGTCGTTTCGTTATGATCGTACCAACGTTTGTCGATCTGCAAGGATTCACCGTCGGGATGAAACTTGTCGTAAAGGAGGTGGCGGTTCTGAGAAACGGGACCGTTTTGACACATTACATTTTTACATGTCCCATGCCATGGAGTCTCCTCGCGAAATCCAACAGATCATGCGCTTCCTGGTTGATTGTGAATCACCATGGACTACGATGGGAGGACGGAAACGTGTCCTACAGCATGGCGAAACATCTAATTACGTCGGCTGTACTTGGAGAGGGCAACGAGACGTCGACTCTTGTGTACGTCAAGGGATGCCAGAAACGAGAATGGCTGGTGGATCTGCTTGAGAATAAAGCGAGAAGACATTTAAAAATTGAGACTTTGGATGCAGATTACGAAGATATCGAATCTTTAAATAATCTAGATGTTACTAATACTGTAATATGCGGAAAACATGTTAAGAATTGCGCATTACAAAATGTATTAAAAATATTTAACTGGTGGTCGCGACACCAGAAAAAATTATGATTTTTTTGAAATAAACTATATATGTATATATAAACGTTTTATTTTCTTTTCCCACATACTTTGTAGTATAATATAGATGTTTTAGCTGTTCAAGAGCCTGTTTTTAGTTGTTTAAAAGAAGTTTGATAACGGTTCAATAGCAGTTATACAGATCGCAGTTATGCAGATCGTTGTTATATAGATAACTGTTTTGTTTGATAGCTGTTTAAAAGCTGTTTTTAGTTGTTTAAAAGAAGTTTGATAGCGGTTCAATAGCAGTTATACTGATCGCTGTTACACAGATAACTGTTTTAGTTGTTTGATAGCTGTTTAAAAAGCTGTTTTTAGTTGTTTAAAAGAAGTTTGATAGCGGTTCAATAGCAGTTATACAGATCGCAGTTATACAGATCGCAGTTATACAGATCGCAGTTATACAGATCACTGTTATACTGATCGCTGTTATACTGATAATTGTTTTAGTTGTTTGATAGCTGTTTAAAAGCTGTTTTTAGTTGTTTAAAAAAAGTTTGATAGCGGTTCAAGAGCTGTTTTAGTTGTTTGATAGCTGTTCAATACCTGTTTGATAGCTGTTTCATAGCGGTTCTATATCTGTTTGATAGCTGTTTGATCGCTGTTATACTGATAATTGTTTTAGTTGTTTGATAGCTGTTTAAAAGCTGTTTTTAGTTGTTTAAAAAAAGTTTGATAGCGGTTCAAGAGCTGTTTTAGTTGTTTGATAGCTGTTCAATACCTGTTTGATAGCTGTTTCATAGCGGTTCAATATCTGTTTGATAGCTGTTTGATCGCGGTTCAATAACAGTTTTACAGATCAAATCATCGAAAGTCAATGGCGCGATATCGTTTTTGAGAACATACGTGTCTCGCGGTGACATCATTGCACACGTGCAAAACTGCACATCGCAGATTTTTCGGAAGGTGCAATTGTATGGATGCTAAGATGAAATTAGATATGATAAAAAACGATGTAACAATTGTGAGATGTAGAAGGATGAATATGAATGTACGCTCAGTAGTCGAGGACTAAAAGTAAGAGTCGGTTGGCATACTTGATAGTGCGGTTTATACAACAATTGATTCGCCATCTTAAGCTGTATATCAAAACCCACCGATATGAGCGAGTACGCAAAACTTTGCAAACCAGTGTTCTATCTTGAAGGGAAACCGATCGTGAAAATCAACGATCCATTCATGAGGAATGGGGATCCGCGGACCGTCGATGTAACGAGATATCAGATCCGTCGGGAAATCGGAATCGCCGATCTCCGATCGCATCGGAAGTTTCTCGAATTTTATGAATGTCGTGAAATACTAATGTGGCAGGATTTTGATGATCATGAAATGTTTAAAAGAGACATTGTATAAAGCGAAAAGAGAGGCCGCATATATATGTGTTTGTAGATTTTTTCCTGGGAAGCATCCGTCGCGAAATCGGAATCGCCGATCGCCAATCGAACTGGATGTTTCTCTATTATCAAATATATTGGAAAAGAATAGAAGACGGTCGAGAAGACGGTAGAGAATATAACGTCTAATTGATTTAGACGCGTTAGTGCAACACCGCGGTTTCATCATTAAAGTAAAAAATGGATTTCGAAAAATTGCAGTTTGAAGGACATGATATGGAAGTTGAACCAAACGATGAAGAATTGGAAGTGTCTGGAGAAATATTTTAAGTGTATATTATCTAAAATTAAGAAACTTATACTGCTATGAGATTAACAATAAGTGTAACAATAAGTGTAACAATAAGTGTAACAATAAAAAGACAATCAATGTTGTGTCACACACAGTGCGGAAGGTGACTCAAGAGCCAGGGGTTTTAGGTTGAAATCAAGCGGTGGTAAGCAATTTTTTTATTTGTAGTTTTTGTATAATTTCTGAACGAGAACGCGAACGGGGGAGAGAGAGACCGCGCGAATGAGAAGACGCGCGCGAACGGGGGCCGGGAGCGAGCGAGAACGTGCAAGGGAGAGATAACGCGAACGGGAGCGAGAGAGACCGCGCGAACGAGAAGACGCGCGCAACCGGGGGACGGGGGAAACATCTACGACGGAGAGACAACGCGAGCGGGAGCGTGTGACGTCACGCGGACTCCGCGGCGCGGCGAAACGCGGACCCCCTCGCCCCGCTCCGCGGCGAAAACGCGGTCGCCCCGCGGCGCCGGAAAACGCGGACCCCCTCGCCCCGCGGCGCCGGAAAACGCGGACCCCTCGCCCCGCGGCGCCGGAAAACGCGGACCCCTCGCCCCGCGGCGCCCAAGAACGCAGTTCCCCCTTCCCCCTATCCCGCGGCGCATTAAAAAACGCGATTCCCCCTTCCCCTCCCCAGCGGCGCCCAAGAACGCGGTTCCCCCTCTCCCCTCCCCCCGCGGCGCCCAAAAACGCGGTTTCCCCTCCCCCCGCCCGCGGTCTTCCCCGCCCGCGGTTCCCCTCCCGCCCGCGGTTTCTCCCAGCCCCTCACCACCCCTCGCCATTGGTATGTGGTCCAAAACCGGCCTACCTTACCTACTTCCCTACACGGGCGATATCTCTGCACCTCGGGATCCGCTTTTATGTGTTCCGGTAAACGGTCCCACAACAGATGCACGAATTTCTCAAAATTACGCAACAGAACGATCTTTGGAACGAATTCCAACTCCTCGGCCGTTAGATTGAGAATACGATGCACGCGCAAACGATTCGTTGCTTTCAGATTAATTTTTTTTGTACGGATGCGACGACACGCTCGCGCTACTTATACCTACGCGCGAGGCGTTCGCGCACGCGCGACGAAACGACGCGACGTCAGCGCTCCCCTTCTTTTTCGAGGAGCTCATCGCGAACGAATCGAGCAAGCGCGCGCCTGCGGAAAAGACCGAAAGAGAAAGAAAGAGCGAAAAAAATGCGATTCGTGCGACAGTCGGTGACGATAAGGGTTTCAAATCTGGATCGCAAAACGCTGACGAGGTCGGGCACCGTCGAGAGAGAAAACGGAGAATCGCGCAGGCACGGTCTTCTCCTGCCGAACGTCGTGCGCTGCATCATTTGCGGGCCCTCCAATTGCGGTAAGACAAACGTTCTGCTGAGTCTGCTGGAACAACCGCACGGTCTTCGTTTCGAGAACGTATACGTGTACTCGAAATCTCTGCAACAACCGAAGTATCGATACCTCGAACGATTGTTCGAACCTATGGACAAGATCAGCTATCGCGCGTTTTCCGACAATCGCGACGTCGTTCCGCCCGACGAGGCGCTTCCCGACTCAGTCTTCGTCTTCGATGACGTGGCCTGCGACAAGCAGGACCGTATGAGGGAGTACTTCTCTATGGGTCGACATTCGAATATCAATTGTTTCTATCTCTGTCAAACGTACGCTAAAATACCGAAACATCTCGTGCGTGATAACGCAAATTTGTTGATCTTGTTTAGGCAGGACGGCACCAATCTGCGACACGTGTATGACGATCACGTGAACATCGATATGTCGTACGACGAGTTTCGCGCGTTCTGTCGCGAGTGTTGGCGACGCACCTACGGTTTTGCTGTGATAGACAAGGACAGCGCGTTGCGAGGCGGACGGTATAGACGGGGGTTCCACGACTTAGCAGTGCTGTAGAGCCGATCAGTGCGCTTCGCCGAACGACGCGAGCATGAGCGCGATCGCGGGGGAGAGGACGGCGCGTGAGATAGCCAAGACGCGCGCCTTGATTCGTAGGAAGTACGCCGCTTTCAGGGCCGGGAAAATGGAGAGCAAGATCGCTCTGGAAAAGAGGTGAGCCTATCGTCAAACCTCTGAAACGGCTCGCCGACGATGTGGAACGTAGGGGTAAAGAACCGGGCAGGTATGACGACGACGACGGCTTTGCGCTGACGAAAAAAATTAAAACGAAGGGGGCGAGGAAGGACAGCGAGAACGACGACTACGACAATAGTGGCGCCGACTTGCAAGGCGAATACGAGGAGGACGACGACGACGACGTATTTACGCCAATAAGAACAACAACGACCGGGGGGAAAAAAAAGTCGCGTCTGGCACGGTTGAGTTCGGCAACCGCGACGACGACGACGATGACGAGCTCCACGCCGATCCACACCGATTCGGTCCAGTTTTTACCCAGAGAACGCGAGATCGTCTCGGAAACGACGACTCCACCTTCCGCGCTAGAGACGTCCGTTAGAAAGTCTCTCAGCACGGTGGAAGGTCGCGACTTTCTGCACAGCCAACTAGGACCGTTAGGCCGGGAATATCGCTCTTCTGAGCGGTGAGAGAAAAAAGGACATCGACAACGTCTACGGAGTGTATCTCGGCGAAAACGGCACGATGCTGGGCAACAAGCGATTCGACGTTGCCGCGGACGATTCCGTGATCGTCGACGGTGTGCGGTACAAGGGCACGCGCGGCCTGTACGAGTTGATCTTCATACGAGCTCCCGACGCTAAGGCCTATACGGACAGAGACAAACGAACGTATAGGAGTATACTTTTCGCTACCAGCGCTCACAAACGCGATCGCGGCGCCGGCAAGAACGTCATGGGCAACAAGGGACACAAGTACAAAAATATAATAGCGCCGCTAATACTTCCGTCTCGCAAAGTCGGGACTACAAAGGGCGCCGGCTTACCGTCGGCCATGCGACTGACCGACAACGCGATCGATTACGTTCACTGGGACGATCCCAACAAGCTGGTCAATCGACTTCGGCTGCTGGACGCTTCTCGTCGGGCCGGCAACGACGCTCACGACAACGAAATTCTGTCGATAATTGAGGAACTCCGCGAGGCCGGTCTCGTCATAAATTGATCGGTCGCGCAGATCGCGACGGCAGTACGAATCGCGGCGCGCTCCCGGCGTCTCCTCGCGCGCGATGTCCGTGAACAAATTCGGCATGTCTCTGACGAATCGGAGCAACGGTGACGGTGCGTCCACGGTGAGATTGCGCTCCTCGATCGAATCCCTGCGCAATTACACGCGCAACAACGCGCTCTTCGTGAGCGAGGATTCCTACGACGCGAGGGAGCGCAAGATACGGCGGGTAGCCGCGCCGGAGGACAGCGACGACGCGGCGAACAAGACCTACGTCGATGTCTGGATCGCGTATGCCAAGTTCGATGTGATAAAAAATGTCAAAGGTGAAATAGCGACGCTGAGGAACAACGCGCTCAGTTTGAACGAGGATTCCTACGACGCGAAGGAGCGCAAAATACGGCGTGTAGTCGATCCGCAGATCGAGACCGACGCGACGAACAAGAGATACGTCGATTTGGTGATCTATCAACTGCAGAACAGCGCGCTCCGTTTGAATCGGGATTCCTACGACGCGAGGGGGCGCAAGATACGACGCGTGGCCACGCCGGAGAACGGCACAGACGCGGTGAACAGGAGCTACGTGGAGGGCGCGATTGAACGACTGAGGGGCGTGGTGAACGAGGAAATCAAGAAGAGCTCCGCCGATCAGAATTTCACAGGCGTCATTGTGACGAACGCGACCCAAGGTCTGAGAGACGACATCGTGACGTTGCGAAACGACGCGCTCCGCCTGCGCGAGAATTCCTACGACGCGTCGGAGCGCAGGATACAGCGAGTGGCCGCGCCGGAGGACGACGGCGACGCGACGAATAGGAGCTTTGTCGAGGGAGCGATCGCCGAAGCCAAGAAGAACTCGAGAGACCTGATAAGAGAATTTAGAAGCCAGTTCCTCGATGTAAAAAAGACCGTGGAAAAGCACGACGAGAAGATCGCCAAAATTCAGGGTATTTTGAACCTTCTTCAACAATGAGCACTGAGAAACGAAGACTCGTAGAGGAACTGCACGCGCCGGCAAGGAAGAACTTTCCCCGTCGCCGCGTCGTGGTGCGCGGTTACGACGATCTGTGGCAAGCCGACGTGGTCGAGATGCGTCCCTATTCGCGCCAGAACGCGGGTCACAATTACATTCTGACGGTCATCGACGTGCTGAGCAAGTACGCCTGGGCGATCTCGCTCAAGACCAAGAGCGGAAAGGAGGTCGCAAAGGCACTCCGAAAGATCTTTTGCGAGGACGCGCGATGCCCTGAGAATCTGCAGACGGACAAGGGAAAGGAATTCTACAACGCCGACGTGCGCGAGATCCTCGACGCGCGCAAGGTGAATCACTACTTCACGTATTCGGTGATGAAAGCGTCGGTGGTGGAGAGATTCAATCGCACGTTGAAGAACGACATGTGGAAGCTCTTCACGCTTCAGGGATCGTACAGATGGATCGACTCGCTGCCGAGCCTCCTGTCGAATTAAAATCGTCGCAGACACAGAACGATTGGAATGCGTCCGGCGGACGTGACGCCCACCGTCGCCAAAAGGCTGCTGCGCACGGTGTACAGTCGCGCGAAGATCGCCGCGCCGGCGAGGTTTCGAGTCGACGACCCGGTGCGCGTGAGCAAATTCAAGACGATCTTCGAGAAGGGCTACACACCCAATTGGACCACCGAGATCTTTCGCATAGCCAGAGTGCAAAGGACCAATCCCGTCACGTATCTGCTGAGGGACATTCGCGGGGAGGCGATAGCCGGAGGATTCTACGAGCACGAGTTGCTGCGCGTCTCCGATCCCGACGTATATCTCGTGGAAAAGGTCCTGCGTAAGCGCGGCAATCGAGTGTACGTGAAATGGTTGGGAATGGACAGTTCGCACAATTCGTGGATAGATAAGGCATCTGTATTGTAACAAAAAATAATTAGACACACAACGTGTACTTTATTATTAATAAAAACAGTATACACATTCATCGGTATTTTTTTTTACGTATTGATCTTACAATAATACAATTTTAGGAAACGTATGTTATTGTTTTATTTTTTTTTTACAACGGTATTCCGTAATGTTCCCAGGGAAGCGTTTCCACGTTGTCCAACCTCACGCATCGCTTGTCGTCGTGCGGACTGAGCAAGTTTCTGCTCCGATACGGTATAAACGTCGTGCAGGCACGAGCGTATGCACGACTGGCGCGTTTTCAGCTCGCGCGCGTTTTGCAGGCACGCCACGTAATCCTCGAACGTGATCCTTTTCGCGACTACGTTTTTCTTGACGCCCTTTATTCTCTTGGTGTCGTCGCATTCGAGTACCTTGTAAGCGTACATCTTCGCTCTGAGGCCCACGAACTCCACCATGATCGCGCCGTTGTTCTCGTCCTTCATTAAACCGGGCACCTTCTTGTTGACGCGCGGCATACCGTGCGCGTTATTCTCCGCGTAATCGCTCGTGTCGAATCTGTCTAAGTCGCGTCTCATAAGCTCGTACGCGTTTTTGCACTCCAGCGAATAGATCAGACTGTCGGTATCGGTGTAAAGAATTCGACCCCGGTCGCGATAGAGCGGCGCCATGTAGTCGTAGTGAAACTCGTAGAGGCGCGTCTTGGATATCTCGAGAATACACATTCCCACGTAGACCGGCTTGTTGAATTTCACCTCGAGCCTTTGCAGCTCGATCGCAACGAGATTCTCCGAGAAGACGCTCTTGCTGTGAAAGTTCGGTCTGGCGATCATCGCCTCCGCGCCGTACCTGCCCTCCCATCGCGTCACGAGACGCACGTCCGCAGTCGACGCTGTGAGTGGCGTATAGAAATAGTGTAGGCATCTGCGAAGTAACGTCATATATTAAATAACATCTCTCCGTTCCCTTGTTCCTCATTTTTTTTTACTTACCGATCGCAAACGTGCTTCGCGCAGCGGCTCACGGTCAATTGCAATCAACAATCGTGATAGATTCTTTATCCAGACGAAATGACCCCCGTTGACGACGCCACGCAACGTATCGCGCAGATACAGGAGATTTACGTGTCTATCCCTCTTATCGTCGGTTAACCGCAGAGGCACGATCGCGTTGTCGTTGGCGCCCCGTCCGTACTTATCTTTCTTTTCAATCTTTTCCCGAGTGGTGAACACATTGATCGATACGTCATTCTGACGTTCGAACTTTTCGATGTGTTTCAGATCTATGGGGAACTTTATCCCGTCGAGATTCAGCACCGTCGCGCAATCGGGATACGAGCCACATCGTTCCGCGTGCCGCTCGGCGGGATACAGATTTTTAAGTATTAAGTAATATTTATAAAATTACATTAGAGTATTATGTAACAGGTGAAATACATCGTTCCGTTCCGCTCATCAAAGCTGGCTGTGATATGAATCGATAGCACCACATCACAACCACTCTGATGGGAGGAACAGTCGATTTTATTCAATCAGCCTTCCGTGAGAGACGTGCATCAGTTAATGGATTCCGTCCGCCTCGCGGACGTCCGCGGCGAGCAACTCGTCGCACTCGTTCCACATCGCATCCAGAAGGGTTCGCCCTCGGGAACGTTGAATCTCACTCGAGCGAAGAGACGACGAGACCTGTAGGTTTGAATCCTACGTATCACCTCTCCTCCGTACAACGTCTTACAATAAAGATAATACTCGACGGGTTGGCAGCGCATATAATCGTTCGCCCTAGCGGAGTTTGCCACCGTCGTCTCTATCCACTCTCGCTCGCGAATACTTCGCGCTCCGATTTCCCTTCGCAGATGATGGGTAGCCAGATTCCATCGCGCGTCTTCTCTCACCACCGCGGCACCGACGCGCGCGCGTTTGACGACGACGACGACGCGTCGACCCTCGCCGATTCGTCGTCCGATTTGGACGAAAACTTTGGCATGGGCTCGCGACAGAACAGGTCGACGTCCGATTCCGCGGACGAGTGATCGCTGCGATCGTTCATTTCTCAAATACGTGTCGCTGATGCTACCATTGCACCATTAACATGTCGAAATCTAAATACACATCTCCATCTACAGTCCGCCAAAAAAATGTTTCGGCGTAATTATAAGAATCGAGAAAACTCCGTTGAGATCGGAGATCGGCGATTCCGTTTTAAATTAAATATCTGACTAATTTGCAATTTTAGAGTATGTTTTTAAGGAGAAATAGCTTTGGGGGTAGTTTCCAGGATTTAAAAATAAAATTACAAAATCGGGAATGGAGCAACAAATTAGCAACAAAAAAGCACTAAAAGAATATGTCTTTTTTTTTATTTAACACAATTTTTTAAATGACTGTGCTAACTTTAAACATAAGTTAGCACAGCCACTATTTTCTCCAAAACGGCTGGAGCAACAAAATTGGGAATTGAGCAACAAATTAGCAACAAAGAGCACTAAATTTCTGTATAAATTTTAATCAATTGTGCTAAATTGGCTGTGTCAGTTTAATAGACGTCAGGTATTGCACCATACTAGATCAACCACATTACATCCTCTTGAACTCGCATAGGTGAACTGCGCTGGATGGTCCTGTTGTACCGCTCTACCATTAATAAGTACGAACCCGTTTGATTGCATAAAGTCCTACAACAAAGTGCCTCTAGCATTTTTCGACCCATCCAGCGAAGCTCTAATAGAATAAAGATATGTGTTTTTAAATTGCCTACAATATCGTTTGGAGCAATCCTCGTGTTAAATTCACCTCCAATAATAAAGGCATCGGTGCCATAGGTTACAAGTAACTCATCCAAAACCGACTGTAGTAAGTCCAAGGTGACTATAAAGTCTATGTCCGGCTTAAAATATACCGATCCCACAATCGCGCAGCCACCTTCAACTCTGATTATAGACATTAATGCAGAGGCCTTCCTTCTTTTTTTCTTTTTCTTTTTCTTTTTTTTTTATAATCGGTATTACGTTTCAGTAAACATTCGAACTCACATTTTCAATCAGTAATCCAAACATCTTAATTCCGTCCTGTAAGATCTGATTTTTTATTTCAGTTTATTTATTTTCTATTCTATCTTCAAGAGAGACAGGTTACTGATTTGGTTTGCTTTTATTTCAACTAATATAAAAATTTCTCTAATTAAAATACTCACAATTTCTTTCACGTCAACGTATTTTCTTTTTTTATAAAGATAACTACACATAATAAAGACAAAATTGACTTCAAAAGAACTCTCTTTCTGTCGGTCACCTATCTAACAATAAGAATTCTAGACATACCTGCCGTGTTTGTCATTACTTTTTAAACATAATTAAAAATTAAACAAAAAATTAAATAATTAAAAATAAATATTAGACAGAAAGTAAAAAAAGTTTTTATATATAGGCACCTATATACAGGCATTATACTAATTATAATTGTGTATTCAGCAGAAAGCTGCTTTGCAACTGCAGTTGTAAAATTTGTGAATTTGATTGGAGTATTACTCTTAGTTTCGGCCAAAATTAAAAGCATACACCAATCACATTCACAAGTTTTACAACAATTGCAAAGTAGTTTTCTCTGCTGAACACAGTTTTTTATTACTTGCGTTATATGTATGAGCCGCTATTTGCTGCGCGTGCGCAAACAACCCGGCAACCGAGCAACGACTTGAATATTTCGTTGAGCACCGACGGCGCCAAACAGCAGTGCTGCAATTGGATATAAGTCTGTGATCAAAACTTTGGAAGGCTGTTAATAGACTAAAATAAGGTAGAGAATAACGTAAGTCGCGAAAGGCTATTTATTTTCTAGTCTTTTACGTCTTACGTTTTTTTATGTATGCTTTACTTTATGTCCACGCTACGACAGACGTCTCGTTCTTTGTCATCAGCCGAACGCTGCCCTTGCGGCAACCCAATGCAAAATATTATCCATGTAATATTTAATTGCGGATTATACTTTAGTAAAGCCTTTTATTTAGTCAAATACATTGAGGAAACTTTTCCTCAATCTCCAAGAGATATTCTTCCATTTTTAAATAATCCCCCTCGTCAATTCATCCGTCTTCTCCTCGCAACTTGCAAGTCTATGGATCTCCCCCCCCTTAGAAAGAGTTTAATCGGAGGATCATGTTAATCGGAGACGGTGAATCGGCCCATATCTGCAGTGAGGAAATAATAATCAATATCGAGTCGAAATCGATTTATTCTGAGTCGAAAAGTCATCGAAAGTTGTGCCATAAATCAATCAAAATCGATGAATATTTCAATTACTTTTCGATATACGTTTTCGACGTCAATTATACGTCAATTCGATGGGTCATTTCTCGCTGGGATATAATCATATATTTACTAATATAAACTAATACGAATTAGTATGAACAAATAAAAGGTTTTTTTCCCCGGGCAATTGGCGCAATTTAGAGATTTTATTTGTTTTTTGAGATACATGTCACTTGGGTTAAGTTAGGTAACACAATTATGTGATATAATAATTTTGTTGCAAAGAAATTAAAGCTACTACCACACTTAGGTTGGATTTTTGGATTTACAACATTGCGCGTGTACTTGGCACCTTTTTTTACCTTTTTTGAAAAAGGTATCAAAAACCAGATCACGCACGTACTAACGCAGACATTTTTAAAAAAAAGTGTATTTTTCGACGTTTTAGAACATTCTGAACACATTGGCATAGAAAGCTAAAAAAAAACTTTTTTTTCGGTTTTGTCCCTTATTTCATATAATTCTTTAAAATTTGGGTGATTAGACTTAACTTTATACGTGATCAAATTTTCATATACGAGGTTTACGAAAACAAAGCTTCTTCTATGAGGAAGAAAAATTGATTTAGGCTTATAGTCAGTAGGAAAATAGTCAATTTTTATTTGCATGAGTCACAAATAAATTTTTCTGTCTCAGTGTTGGCATAGTTTCATGGCACCATTTCCAGCTTTGGTAATTATACATATTGATGTAGTTTTACGCGTGTTCGCTTCCGTAGGTAAAGTAGTATGCAAGTATGCCGAAGACTCTCTAGCGTCGAACGAGACTGATCGAGCGACGATTGATCTACGCGAACAGTTCAGTAACTCTAACGCAGCCACTGCAAGCAGCTAGTCACGTATAGAAATATATAAGCGTTGTATCTTTCTCAAACATATATCAAGAGTGTTAATTTGCAATCAACAATTCGGTTTCGAGCACTCATTATTCCTGACTCCTCTTCTTACAGTCGTCTGCGTCAACAATACAGAAAGAGAGCAACCTCACCAATTTCAATGATTTTAACATATGCTGTCAAAGACGTGATCCTGAGTAACTTCTTTTTATAACTTAATCGGCGGTCATTGCTTATTTAAAAGTTATGAATAAAAAAAGTTTGAGAAAACAAGTTTTATTTCAGTGCTAAAGGAAGTAATTTACTGATATGTGTGTATAGACAGTGTACACATGTAGGCGGGGGTAGGTGGGGGTGGACCTCGGTTCGCGTGGAAAGTTGAAAACCTGAATCGTACAATGATAGACCTTGTTTTGCCTTATAAACAGGCCGGGGTGGGATGGGGTGAATCTCGCTTCAATCTAATTAAAGGTTTATCATTGTACGGTTTAGGTTTTCAATTTTCCACGCGAACCGAGGTCCACCCCCATCCATCGCTGCTTGCAGGGGAGAGGCCTCTCCCCCGCCTACATGTGTACTATCTATGGCCTATGCACACATATCAGCAAATTACTTTCTTTAGCACTGACACAATTTTGTTTATAACTTTTAAATAAGCAATAACCGCCGATTAAGTTATAAGGAAAAGTTACTCAGGATCACGTCCTTGACGACATATGTCAAGGTCATTGAAATCGGTTGAAGTTGCCCTCTTTCTGTATAATTACCTAGTTACTAATTGTAAGTCTCTCAATGACAACGCTATATGTACTCGGTAAAAATCAGAGGAAGGCCGTTTAATCCGGTGGGGTCGTTTTATACATTTCTTTTATTTGGTTGGCGTATTTTTTTTTCTTGTAAAGACTTTTTGTTAGGTTTTACATTAGCTGTACTTTCTCTAATAGACTGGAAAATTTCATTTTTTACTTTATCTCTAACATAGAGCTTAGTTTGTTATGTATCGGATGATTTGTTATATAATTAGTATAATAATTCAATTTTTAATTAGTTTTTGTATACTTGTTTATTGTATATGAAGAAAATATATAATTAATCATATTGTTATTATCACATTTTATTAATATATTTTTAAATAAAGCTTGCATTGATAAGTGCACTTTGCATTAGCTTAAAACACGATAAGTATTCAACAAATTAGAATAAAAATATTACTTGTAAATAAAGTCTTTTAGGTGATAAATTGCACGAGCTTGCGTTAGAACTGATAAGTATCGTGCATTTACATAAACACAGTCGAGTTTCTCTTAAAAATAGAAATTGTATCATGATATTGCGGTAAAAAACAATTTTATACTTAAACTGTACTCATAGTACTTTGGTATTAGCGATCGTAAACATGCAACCTTTTTTTTGGTTTTATTACAATATGTTGCTATCGTCTACATTCATATTTGTGTTGATATTTCTAATAAATGTCAATCTTCAATTTTGTCAAGGTAACCATTTAAGTTTTAAGCTAAATTTAAATTACGTGCATTAATGTTTGAAAATAAGATGTATTCATTAAACATATTAAGAAATTCCGGTTTTGGACATAAAAGTTTTAGAATAAAGTTATCATAAATATTCATTTGTCGATCATTTTGCCAGGGTACTTTTATATACAAAATAATGTATAAAATTAAAGTGTATAAAGGCTCTCTTGAATAAATTACATAAATAAAAAGAGACAATAAAAGTCAGGCGCAGTAATGGTCCTGCAAACTTGGCACACCATACCTATAAACCTCAAAATTTTTTCAGAGTTCTGACTTTCTTTTGAATAGTTCTAGAGTTCTATATAAGCATTTTAAATAGTTCCGATAATTAAATAAAAAAAAATCAAATTTGAAAATATGGTGCGCTAAGTTCACGCAGCGCACCAAATCATGAAAATGTTTGTTTTACAATAGTTCTACAGTTCTATATCAAATATACCAATAGTTCTAACAATTTGAAGCAAAAAATCGATTTCTGAAAATCCAGTGTCCAAACTGTAACACCTGTCTAAGAAAGATAACAGTTCCGACCGGATCGTATTTTTTCGACTTTTTCATATAGTTTTGCAAAAAATTTTAATCACTTCCCAGTAATGCAATTATTTTAAAAATAAAAACCATATTTAACATATAAGAAATTTTCAAGAAAACCGCATTTACGGGTTTTTAGGTGAGGCGCTGGCCGATTTTCGACAGTTCTATAAATTTTATGATAATTATCTTGTAGATTTGAACGTATTCCAACATTTTCTGAAGAGTTCTATTGATGAAAATTATGTGAATATTTTTTAAATAATTTTTTCTCCCGAAAAAGCCGCATTTACGAGCTTCTAGGTGAGGCGCTGGCCGATTTTCGACAGTTCTATGAATTTTATGACAATTATCTTGTAGATTGGACGTATTCCATCATTTTCCGAAGAGTTCTATTGATAAAAATTATGTGAACATTTTTTAAATAATTTTTTGTCTCGAGAAAGCCGCATTTACGAGCTTCTAGGTGAGGCGCTAGCCAATTTTCGACAGTTCTGTGAGTTTTATTATAATTATCTTGTAGTTTTGAACGTATTTCAACATTTTCCGAAGTGTTCTGGCGATAAAAATTATGTGAATATTTTTTAAATAATTTTTTGTCCCGAGAAAGCCGTATTTACGGGTTTTTAGGTGAGGCGCTGGCCGATTTTCGACAGTTCTATAAATTTTATGATAATTATCTTGTAGATTTGAACGTATTCCAACATTTTCTGAAGAGTTCTGGCGATAAAAATTATGTGAATATTTTTTAAATAATTTTTTTTCCCAAAAAAGCCGCATTTACGATTTTCTAGGTGAAGCGCTGGCCGATTTTTGAAAGTTCTGTGAATTTTATGATAATTAACTTGTAGTTTTGAACGTATTTTAACATTTTTCAAAGAGTTCTGGCGATAAGATTTATGTGATTATTTTTTAAATAATTTTTTCTTCCGAGAAAGCCGCATTTATACGGGTTTCTAGGTGAGGCGCTGGCCGATTTTTGACAGTTCTGTGAGTTCTAATACAATTCGTCTGCAGTTCTGAACGTGCTTTAATGTTTTTAACATTTAAGAATTAATTTTTATTATTAGAAAATTTGTTTACGCGTTGTTATTAATCTGAGATAAGAGTGGCATTCCCTGAGTTCTACAAAAATGTCATAACTTTTCCGACAATTCTGCTTAGAGTTTCGAGTATCATTTTTGTTCCCACACTTAGCGATACCAGAACCACGACGAGGACGTGATGGGGATTAGTTCCATTTTTGTTTTTTTGGGGGGGTTTTTAAGTTTTTAAGTTTTTTTGTTTTTTATTGTATTTTTTAATTTGTTATTAACTATTTTTTTTATTATTTTATATTTATCGTTTTTATCTTTTATTTTTATTTTTGTATTTTGTTTTACATTGCCTTCTTTTATTATTATTATTATATTATTGCATATATCTTTTTAACTTTATTGCCTGATGTAAATAAGAACGTGCGGAATTATTTCGAAAGTGGATTGTAGTTGTGTTCGTTTACGTGATAAGTCATCATATTCATACCACTTCAAACCTATGTATACAATCGCTGTATATAGTGCCCTGCTCTAGAGTTTGCTCTAGTCGGTCCAATGTATCTGATTGCCCCAATGAAATTATAATATATTCCCTTAACTTCAGCGCGTTTACTTATTGTGTTGAGTTCCATGCAACCTAAGGGCAATTTTGCTGAATTTGATGGAACATAATTTTTGTCTGTCAGAATGCTCATATCGATAAGAACATGAGGGCCATATATCAATTTATAATCTTGCGTTTGTTTACAATTTTTGTAGATATAATTTGTATTGATCGCACTATTTATTGCGTCTTGCATATGGCCTGGTCCGTTTTGAAGGATTATATCGACATTAATATTCAAGAACGTAAAATTGCGTTCGCTGGTTTTTTTACAAGCATAGCAACAAAGAGATCTTGTGTAGCTCGGATGTAAAATGTATTCCACAAGATGAGCAGCATTGCAGTTTGCATCTAAAGTTTGCAATTGTCGTGTGTACTGCGACATTTTAAGAATTGGAACATTGCGTAAAATTCGAGCTCTCTCAACTTTAGCTGCTGCGGTCATTTTGCCATCCGTTAAAAGCTTTTAAGCTAATTTTGTAATTTTGCTGTCAATTACACAGGTTGCTTCTTTATAAGAGAGATTTGTTGCTATTGCACTTATTTTAGCTTATAGTAACGAGTCAAAAGCACATGTGTTTTTTACAATAATTTTAATCCCGTCGCAATGCACTGGTTCGCATAGATTCCCATTAGGCATCAGAGGTATACCTACTGCAGCGCCGTTCGGCAAAAAGTCCCAATCGGTGCAGGCATCCAAGTAATTAATTTCTTTCGGTATTTTCCATTATTGTCAATATTTCTTTTTCGATTATTTGCATCGGTTTTATCCTCTCCCCGCCAGTTTTCTTTATTATTCAATTCATTTTCACTTTCGCGAGATACAACAAATGTGTTTCTTTCTTTCTGTGGCTCTTCTTTTAATGGAGTGGAGGTTTTAGCATAGCATGCGTTAAATTCCGATTCGGATGGAAGAGTGGAAGTGTTACTGCTCAATTTTGTACTTTTTTGAAGACACGGTAAATGACGTAGATGTTTCAGTTGTCTTAATTTTATTATTAGTACAAGATTCACTTATTTCTAGTTCATTTAATGAAAATTGTTGTTTTGTAATATCATTTATTGTAACCTGTACATTATCTTTCGTCGTTGTATTCGGTGATGTTTTATTAGACGTGATGTACGTTGAACTTCGTTCTTTTTCTTTTTCTTCGATGGATCCAGATTGAACTGTGGAGTCTGATTGTGTTGTTGTAATTTCAGGGTTTAAAATTATATTATTCTTCACTTTATTGTGCTCGGCGTATGCTAATCTTAACTTTCCATCGAGATAGTTAAGATGTTCCATCACAAACTTATCCATTCTCATTGGTAGCCTGCCTTTGAAAACTACGTTTTTTAAATTAGAAAACGTTCCTTCAACTGGCGACGATTTAGCCACTGTACCGCCTCGTTTGAAATGCGGACGCTTTATACCAGTTCACAGAGGTACAAAAATCATTAAATCTTTTAATTTAGATGCAGCAGTTGGATTGTGTAAAGCATTGAGTACCTCACCATCAACAGATTGTTCTGCCAATTCTTGAGCAGTGATGAATATTCCGTGTGCCCACGTTTTCCAGCAAGATATTCCATCGTCAGATGCTGAAATTGTTTCGTAGTCTTTTTTCTCTACTTTGTCATCATTCTTTAGTACATCATTGACAAGCACCCCTTGTTTAATAATACTGTTAAAATGCCGCAAACATAGTTCTGAAGGTACTGGATCGTTTGAATTATTGACGCCGATTTTTTTACTTAAGGCTACTGTCAAAATACATTTTAATAGGTAAGTAATATCCTGCACATTGGACATTTGATATATTTGAGCAATAGACCTGATGTAAAATTGGCGAACTTTTGCTGCTTTCTTACGTAAACAATTCCATTTTGCAATCATTGCTACTAGGTGACTAACATCAAGTCGTAAAAAACATGCTGGAATTTTTGTATTGCAATTGTCGAGCGATAAGTCTGCTTCCATAAAACGAATTTGAAAACATTTTTGTAAATTATGTTTTAAATCGACACAGTTCGCAAATGTTCTTGCTAGAGCAACTAAGATAGCTCTACCAAAATCAGACGTTACAATTCGTGGTACACAAGCACCCGATCTTATAAATTCAGACAAAAAATATGTAATTAACGATGCATCTTGCTTCGATGATACCATCTGAAAAACCAGTATACTTGGATTATCACTATCTTCGAATGCAAGAACACATTGATATAAAAATATATGCGCAGATGTTATATCGCCATACACAATTAACTTTTTAGCCACACTACCTGTGGCATCAACTGTCATGTAGCTATTCAAAAAACGGTGTCCTAATTTGTACATTTCTAATTGCTCCTTAGACCAGTACATGCAAAAGAAAGGATCCATTCCTATTGCATGTATTGAACTAACTTGTTCTTCATATTTGGCAACGCGTAAATTAATTACTGGATTCGTACTCTCTAAGCCAAGGCGTTTGTCTACTTCTTGTTGCTTCGCTTTGCGTAGAACGTGTTCATGTGGCATATTTGGCGGTATTTTGTCACCAAACTTCATCAGCAATTTTGCTTTTTTAGCTTGCCAAACCGATGCACAGGCAAGCCGTGGTGGAGTGATATACCCTCTGCCAGAGATCCCCTCCACGCGCACTGCCAGTGATCCCCTCCAAAAGATTCAGTCAAATGTGGCTACGTCGCGACTTTCCTATGTCTCCGCCGTGGCGCTGCCAGAGCTCGTGGAGGGGATCGAGCTCGTGGAGGGGATCACCGGCAGTGCGCGTGGAGGAGATCTCTGGCAGAGGGTATATCACTCTACCACGGCTTGCCTGTGCTCTTGCCTGCGCTATCCTCTCCACGCGATCTGGCAGCGCCACGGCGGAGACATTGGAAGGTCGCGACGTAGCCACATTTGACTATCTCTTTTGGAACGTGCTTTCGATCGTTTGCATTAATATTCGATATTTGATTTCCTCTTACGGCTAACTGTTGCTATTAGGCAATCACTGTACCGTTATATGTAATTATACAGTATACAATTTTTGTTATTGCCTGCATTAATTGTAATCTGTATTGTCTTAAATTCTCTTATTTCAGTGCATATGTAACATAGTAGAAACAACAAAAATGTATGACAAAGAGATATTGTTACAAATCTTAACAAATTCATCTTTTTGGACAATCGATTCAAGCGGGAAGGTTTTACCTCCACGTGATGCAGTTTATGTCAAAATTTCAGATGAAATGAGAAGTAAAGAAAGCGACATTACCCCGAAACACGTGTACACTATATTAAATGAAAATCGAGGAATCTTCCTGTCGGAAGTTTTACGCGTTTATAATATTGACGATAACAAAAGACAAATTGTACGTCATGGCAAATTAACTAACGCATCTCATTTTGATTGTGAGTCACAGACTGAACAGAAGATATCGTCATCATACAAAATAATAGTATCCGCTGAGAAATGGAAAGCAATGAAACCGGAATCCCTTATTTACGGCGATAAACGATACGTGACGCTAAAGAAACGTGTATGGTCACATATTATAGCAGAAAACATTTATTCTCAAACTGATATTCCATGTGCCATTACGTTTAAAAGTGGTAGAGTTTATAAACGTCCATCTGCTCAATGCTATGTGCACATTAAAAGACATTGTAATGAATGCGGTGCTATAATAGATGGTAAAATGTTCTCAAAACCTGTTGCACATAAGGATTGTGTTTTTGAATTTTTGGTAACAGATTTTGATACAAAAATTACCTACAAACGAAAAAGACCTCTGGCGGGATACTTACGCCAGAAAGTTGCCGCTCACCTCGTTGATGCTAATAAACCTGCATCGGTTTGGCAAACTGAACAAGCAAAATTGCTGATGAAATTTGGTGACAAAATACCGCCAAATATGCCACATGAACACGTTCTACGCAAAACGAAGCAACAAGAAATAGACAAACGCCTTGGCTTAGAGAGTACGAATCCAGTAATTAACTTACGCGTTGCCAAATATGAAGTACAGGTTGGTTCAATACATGCAATAGGAATGGATCCTTTCTTTTGCATGTACTTGTCTAAGGAGCAATTAGAAATGTACAAATTAGGACACCGTTTTTTGGATAGCTACATGACAGTTGATGCTACATGTAGTGTGGCTAAAAAGTTAATTGTGTATGGCGATATAACATCTGCGCATATATTTTTATATCAATGTGTTTTTGCATTCGAGGATAGTGATAATCCAAGTATACTGGTTTTTCAGATGGTATCATCGAAGCAAGATGCATCGTTAATTACATATTTTTTGTCTGAATTTATAAGATCGGGTGCTCGTGTACCACGAATTGTAACGTCCGATTTCGGTACAGCTATCTTAGTTGCTCTAGCAAGAACATTTGCGAACTGTGTCAATTTAAAACATTATTTACAAAAATGTTTTCAAATTTGTTTTATGGAAGCAGACTTATCGCCCGACAGTTGCAATACAAAAATTCCAGCATGTTTTTTACGACTTGATGTTAGCCACCTAGTAGCAATGATTGCAAAATGGAATTGTTTACGTAAGAAAGCAGCAAAAGATCGCCAATTTTACATCAGGTCTATTGCTCAAATATATCAAATGTCCAATGTGCAGGATCTTACTTACCTGTTAAAATATATTTTGACAGTAGCCTTAAGTCAAAAAATCGGCGTCAATAATTCAAACGATCCAGTACCTTCAGAACTGTGTTTGCGGCATGTTAACAGTATTATTAAACAAGGCGTGCTTGTCAATGATGTACTAAAGAATGATGACGAAGTAGAGAAAGATGACTACGAAACAATTTCAGCATCTGACGATGGAATATCTTGCTGGAAAACGTGGGCACACGGAATATTCACCACTGCTCAAGAATTGGCAGGACAATCTGTTGATGGTGACGTACTCAATGCTTTACACAATCCAACTACTGCATCTAAATTAAAGATTTAATGACTTTTGTACCTCTGTGGACTGGTACCCAAGCAGCAAAGCAGAGCATCTTAACCAAACCAAAATCAGATTGCCCTAATTAAGTGAAGAATTACCAACTTTTGACATAAAAAATGTCTTAAAAATCAAATAGCGTTTGAAGTCTTAAGTACAGGTTGAAAATTACGTAGTTCAAACCTACAAAATGCCTTTAAAGTTTAATGACTTTAAAGTTATACAATAGGTTGTAAATGACTAAATTTTGATCAAAGGTATGCCTTCAAAGTCGATTCAACTTATAAGTCAAAATTAGACCCCCATTTGAAGGAAATGTGACCTGGTTGTATTACCTAATTTCAATTTCGTAGGCGATATGACTTAATTGGTCAGGATTACCTAATTTTTACCATATATAAGTCTTGTGTGTTTGACTTGACTAATAGGGAATATTTTAGGCGCGAAATAAACCTCGCGGCCGTACTACGAGTTAACTACAAAGTTGAGATTACCACGGAAAATGACCTATAAGAGAAATTGGTCCGATTTTAGGTCGAAATGCCCAGCAAAATTGCCTTGAGTGTTAGTTATTGGTCTTGGACCTTAAATTATTGAAAGTTACCATAACCTATCTATAATTATTGCACGTATCGATTCCTGTTTGCTGATAAATAATTATCCATTTTGTAAGACCTTTTGTAAGACGCATTATCAAAGAAAATAAAATTGTTCCTCATCGATAAATGAATAAATCGAGGTTAACGCCCGACACACACTAATATCTTCCTACTGTATTTTTCTCATTGTACAAGGCTTGCGATCGTTATGCTAGGAAACGCAAACACACGGGAATTAATTCGGCGCTCGTCACCCGGGGGGGATGAGATTTTTCAAGAAGTTACGAAGTACAGAAGAAACTCTCTATACTGTAATAAATAGAATAATCGAGACGATTCGCGCGAGCAACAGCGAATTTGCGAGATAGAGTCGTTACAGAACAAAACACGTTCGCACTCGACCGCGTCACACGGTGAACTCATGATCAATGTTTACGTTCGCGGCACAGCCGACCGGCATTTCTCGATATATCGATCCACAGATCTCGAAGCACGCCGTATTTCGAAGTCGATCTTTGAAGTCAATTTCACTTATAAATAGGGAAATCAGACTTATTAGTCAAAATGCCTTATTGATCGACAAGACGATTTTAAAGTCAACGACTTTAAAGTAAAAATGCCCTAATTAAGGAAATCTGCCCTCAAAATTTAGTATTTGGTTTTCACAGTAGGGAAATTCAACTTACAGGTCGAAATTCAGACGAAAACGTTAAATCAGCCATTATTATGAGAACCAGTATGTCCGCCATGATACATCAAAACGCTTTCTAAAAATATAGGCATTATAAAATAAATTATATTATATCTCTCAGAGTAACTAAGAATTGAAAAAAAATCTATTTTGCGATACTTTTCACGTTAGGTGCAAGATTAAAATACTTTTATTGTGCTAAATGCAAAAAATATTATTGCTAAATAATTAACGATTAATTAATAATTGCTTAAATTATTTATTTTTGACATCGCGTTGCTTTTAACGAAGTAAAATAAAATTCTGTACAGAAAATTTTCTTTCGCACTTATATTTCTGTTACATGTCACACGATATTCAGTTTCAAAACCGACGTGGTGGTGGACTCTATTAATATTTTACTCCAAGTTTCCATGGCTGGTTTGAACCATATGCTATGACTGTAGCATAGACCCGTCTTGGTAGAACTAATATGGAATACATATTTTTTCGTGATGTGCAGCGCTGCCATCTACTAGATGTCTCAAAGACAAAAGTTAGGTCAAAGAGAGGGCACAAATTGGTCAAAATTACCAAAATATTACCGATATTCGACCTTCTGATAGGTCCATTTCACCGAATCAGACTATGACTTATAAGGCGAAATGCCTTGCATTACCTAATTTCAACCGTAAAATTACTTCAACTTTATTCCCCACTTACCTTCTTTCGACGTCGATTCGACGTAAGTTGGGCTTGGTCGAACAGACTTTTGAACCTATCAGAAGGTCGAATAAACGTAATTTCGCCCTATTTTGCTGCTTGGGTATAATGCGTCCGCATTTCAAACGAGGCGGTACAGTGGCTAAATCGTCGCCAGTTAAAGAGACGTTATCTAATTTAAAAAACGTAGTTTTCAAAGGTAGGGTACCAATGAGAGTGGATAAGTTTGTGATGGAACATCCTAACTATCTCGATGGAAAGTTAAGATTAGCATACGCCGAGCACAATAAAGTGAAGAATATAATAATTTCAAACCCTGAAATTACAACACCACAATCAGACTCCACAGTTCAATCTGGATCCATCGAAGAAAAAGAAAAAGAACGAAGTTCAACGTGCATCACGTCTAATAAAACATCACCGAATACAACGACGAAAGATAATTGTACAGGTTACAATAAATGATATTACAAAACAACAATTTTCATTAAATGAACCAGAAATAAGTGAATCTTGTACTAATAATAAATCTAAGACAACTGAAACATCTACGTCATTTACCGTTTCTTCAAAAAAGTACAAAATTGAGCAGTAACACTTCCACTCTTCCATCCGAATCGGAATTTAACGCATGCTATGCTAAAACCTCCACTCCATTAAAAGAAGAGCCACAGAAAGAAAGAAACACATTTGTTGTATCTCGCGAAAGTGAAAATGAATTGAATATTAAAGAAAACTGGCGGGGAGAGGGTAAAACCGATGCAAATAAACGAAAAAGAAAGATTGACAATAATGGAAAATACCGAAAAAAAACTTAATTATTTGGATGCCTGCACCGTTTGGGACTCTTTGCCGAACGGCGCTGCAATAGGTATACCTCTAATGCCTAATGGGAATCTATGCGAACCAGTGCATTGCGACGGGTTAAAATTATTGTAAAAGACACATGTGCTTGACTCGTTACTACAAGCTAAAATGAGTGCAATAGCAACAAATCTTTCTTATAAAAAAGCAACCTGTGCAATTGACAGCAAAATTACAAAATTAGCTGAAAAACTTTTAACGGATGGCAAAGTGAACGCATCAGCTAAAGTTGAGAGAGCTCGAATTTTACGCAATGTTCTAATTCTTAAAATGTCGCAGTACACACGACAATTGCAAACTTTAGATGCAAACTGCAATGCTGCTCATCTTGCGGAATATATTTTACATCCGAGCTGCACAAGATCTCTTTGTTACAATGCTTGTAAAAAAACCAGCGAACGCAGTTTTACGTTCTTGAATATTATTGTCGATATAATCCTTCAAAACAGACCAGGCCATATGCAAGACGCAATAAATAGTGCGATCAATACAAATTATATCTGCAAAAATTGTAAACAAACGCAAGATTATAAATTGATATATGGCCCTCATGTTCTTATCGATATGAGCATTCTGACAGACAAAAATTATGTTTCATCAAATTCAGCAAAATCGCCCTTAGGTTGCATGGAGCTCAACGCAATAAGTAAACGCGTTGAAGTTGAGGGAATATATTATAATTTCATTGGGGCAATCAGATACATTGGACCGACTAGAGCAAACTCTAGAGCAGGGCACTATACAGCGATTGTATATATACATAGGTTTGAAGTGGTATGAATATGATGACTTATCACGTAAACGAACACAACTACAATCCACTTTCGAAATAATTTTGCACGTTCTTATTTACATTAGGCAATAAAATTAAAAAGATATATGCAATAATATAATAATAATAAAAGAAGGCAATGTAAAACAAAATACAAAAATAAAAATAAAAGATAAAAACAATAAAGATAAAATAATAAAAAAAAATAGTTAATAACAAATTAAAAAATACAATAAAAAACAAAAATCATTAAAAACAAAAAAAACTTAGAAACTTAAAAAACCCCCCCAAAAAAACAAAAATGGAACTAATCCCCATCACGTCCTCGTCGTGGTTCTGGTATCGCTAAGTGTGGGAACAAAGATGATACTCGAAACTCTAAGCAGAATTGTCGGAAAAGTTATGACTCTTTTGTAGAACTCAGGGAATGCCACTCTTATCTCAGATTAATAAGAACGCGTAAACAAATTTTTTAATAATAAAAATTAATTTTTAAATGTTAAAAACATTAAAGCACGTTTAGAACTGCAGACGAATTGTATTAGAACTCGCAGAACTGTCGAAAATCGGCCAGCGCCTCACCTAGAAACCCGTAAACGCGGCTTTCTCGGGAGAAAAAATTATTTAAAAAATAATCACATAATTCTTATTGTCAGAACTCTTCGGAAAATGTTAAAAAATACGTTCAAAACTACTAAATAATTATCATAAAATTCACAGAACTGTCGAAAATCGGCCAGCGCCTCACCTAGAAACTCGTAAATGCGGCTTTCTCGGGACAAAAATTATTTAAAAAATATTTACATAATTTTTATCATTAGAACTCTTCGGAAAATGTTGGAATACGTTCAAATCTACAAGATAATTGTCATAAAATTCACAGAACTGTCGAAAATCGGCAGGCGCATCTCCTAGAAGCTCGTAAATGCGGCTTTTTCGGGAGAAAAAATTATTTAAAAAATATTCACATAATTTTCATCAATAGAACTCTTCGGAAAATGTTGGAATGCGTTCAAATCTACAAGATAATTATCATAAAATTCACAGAACTGTCGAAAATCGACCAGCGCCTCACCTAGAAGCTCGTAAATGCGGCTTTCTCGGGACAAAAAATTATTTAAAAAATATTCACATAATTTTTATCGCCAGAACTCTTCAGAAAATGTTGAAATACGTTCAAAACTACAAGATAATTATAATAAAACTCACTAATTGTCGAAAATTGGCCAGCGCCTCACCTAGAAACTCGTAAATGCGGCTTTCTCGAGACAAAAAATTATTTAAAAAATGTTCACATAATTTTTATCAATAGAACTCTTCGGAAAATGGTGGAATATGTTCAAATCTACAAGATAATTATCATAAAATTTACAGGACTGTCGAAAATCGGCCAGCGCCTCACCTAAAAGCCCGTAAATGCGGCTTTCTTGAAAATTTTTTATATGTTAAATATAGTTTTTATTTTTAAAATAATTGCATTACTGGGAAGTGATTAAAATTTTTTGCAAAACTATGTGGAAAAGTCGAAAAAATACAATCCGGTTGGAACTGTTATCTTTCTTAGACAGGTGTTACAGTTTGGACACTGGATTTTCAAAAATCGATTTTTTGCTTCTAATTGTTAGAACTATTGATATATTTGATATAGAACTGTAGAACTATTGTAAAACAATCTAGAACTCTAAAGAAATAATTGATTTTCATGATTTGGTGCGCTGCGTGAACTTAACGCACCATATTTTCAAATTCGATTTTTTTTTATTTAATTATCGGAACTATTTAAAATGCTTATATAGAACTCTAGAACTATTCAAAAAAAAGTCAGAACTCTAAAAAAATTTTGAGATTTTTAGGTATGGTGTGCCAAGTTCACAGGACCCGCAGTAATTGGTGCGCATTAATTTATATTCTCAGTCAATAAATACCTTTAGTGGACGTTTCAACTCTTTTTTTAGGTCATCTTCAGCACAATATTAATAAATTAAACGCGAATTACGTCAGTTGAGGCCTAACGCAGTCAAATTTGATAAAATAATAAATAAAACGAATATACTGGTAGTCAATTTGTTGATGCGGTCTCTCATAATGCAGAAGTCCAGCAAGTGTGTGCTCCGACGCAAACCGAGCATCTTCGAAACGATACTCCCAGAATGGAAAACCAGGAAGGAAACGAGACATTGGTCGGTCGAGTCAAGTTCTTACACTTTCTATAAGTGATACGCCGTATATACGCCGATTTTTTTCATATCTTGAGGTGTGATTCAGGACCCCAAAAGATAATAATTTATGCCTAAAAATTAGCTCAATATTGTTTAGACGACTTATACAAGGTGCTCTCATTTTAATGATATAAAAAGGTATGATCAAGTATCTCGCAAACAACGCATTTGCAAAAAGTTTTTAAACAAAAATTGCCTGATTTTAATGGACACATAAGATGATGATTTTGCTTGACCTAGGGAGTGCCTCCGAAGATCACGATAAGATCGCCTTTAACTTTTTAAATAAAATTACAAGATGTTTTTAATAGGAACTGATTTGTTTCATTATCGTGCGATAAAATAAAATTTATATATTTATATATATTTTTGCGAGATATTTGATTATATCTTCCTATATCATTAAATGTATAAGTCGTCTAAACAATAATGAGTTAATTTTTTGGCATAAATTATCATCTTTTGGATTCTTGAATCACACCCCAAAATCGGCGTGTATTACTTGGGAAATGTTACCTACTTGTTAGTGTTAATTCTAAGATACCTGTATAATCATATACGGAGTAACACACGTAAGAAGGATAAAGAATTTTACTTTATATACCCCAAGGGGCCTTAAAGGGCGTTTTGATGGGACGTGCCCAACCCTAACCTCCAATTCATCCACTACCTTACTGTTTCCTTCTTTGGACCAACGGTTTAACGTCTCTTCCGAAAGATGGAGCCCAGTTTTCTCCGCATCTTGCACGGAGGGGCGCGGTTTTTCGGAAAAAAACTTTTCCATGTTACATGGCTCTAGTGGACTCGAACCTGGTTCCTCAGATTACGAGTCTGGCGCTCTACCACTAGACCACACCGCCGCCCGCGGAGTAACACACGTAGTAGATGGTATAAAATTGCAAGTAATATAAAGTAAAAATGTATAAGATGTAACTTACAGGAAATAAAAAAAAATGAATACCGACAATATCGCACTGATTATAACAATTACATGCGATTTTTGCGATTGATTTGCGTATACACTTGCTGGACTTTTCTTATGAGAGACCGCATGAATTAATTGACTACCCGTATATTCGTTTTATTTATTATTTATTATCAAATTTGACTCATTAAACCTCGACTGATGTAATTCGCATTTAACTTATTAATATTGCGCTGAAAATGATCCAAAAAGGGTCGAAACGTTCGCTTTTATGTGTATTGGCTGAGAATATAAATTATTACGCACCAATTACCGCACCTAATTCCTATTGCTTCTTTCTATTTATCTGATAATGTATGAAATTATTATTATGGTAATTATTTAGTATAGAGGAACCAGCCCCAATGACCTTGACCTTGACATATGTTGCCAAGAACATGACTCTGAGTAACTTTTCCTTATAACTTAATCGTCGGTCATTGCTTATTTAAAAGTTATGAATAAAAAAAGTTTAAGAAATAGGTATACAAGTTTGTGTCAATACTTAAGGATGTAATTTGCTGATATATGTGTAGACAGTACACATGTAGGCGAGAGAGGGGCTACCGCTCTTTCCCCGCAAGCAGGAGTGGTTGGGGGTGGACGTTATTTTGAGTGAAAAGTTGAAAACCTCAACCGTACAATGATAAATAACCTTGTTTCGCCTTATAAGCAAGGGGGGATGGAGGTGAATCTCGCTTTGCATGGAAAGTACAATGCTGTCCAGAGAACCATATATGCAAAGCAAGGTCCATCCCACCCCACCCTACTCCTGTTTACAGGGCGAAACAAGGTATATCATTGTACGGTTTGAGTTTTCAACTTTTCACGCGAACCAACGTTTACCCCCACCCACCCCCGCCTATGTATACTGTCCATACACATATCAGCAAATTACTTCCCTTAGTATCAACTAAAATTGTTATATTTTTCAAACTTTTGTGTTAATAACATTTTAACGAAGAATAAGCGACGGTTAAGTTATAAGATAAAGTTACTCAAAGTCATGTCTTTGACAACATATATCAAGGTAAAAGGAGCTGGTTTCTTTATACTAAATAATTACCCTTATTTTTTCCATCTGATATAACTTTAGAAATTATATTTGAATAAAATTAAAAAATTGTAAAAAAATGTATTTCTAAGAAGGTTATTTTATGTAAATGTGTATCTATTAATAAAATCTATTATTGTATTAGCACATTGGAGATCGACTTCAACAACATGGCATTCTCAACAGACATTTTCAACACCAGAAGAATGCGCGCGAGAATGTCAGGATGATGAAATAACGAAATATTGTTATTATTACTTTGTCCTTGAATATTATACGACAAATAATTAGTATGTATTTATATACACCTGCGCGTTTACACACACACACACACACACACACACACACACACACACACACACACGCACGCGCACGCGCACGCGCACGCGCACGCACACGCGCACGCGCACGCGCACGCACACGCACACGCACACGCACACGCACACGCACACGCACACGCACACGCACACGCACACGCACACGCACACGCACACGCACACGCACACGCACACGCACACGCACACGCACACGCACACGCACACGCACACGCACACGCACACGCACACGCACACGCACACGCACACGCACACGCACACGCACACGCACACGCACACGCACACGCACACGCACACACACACACACACACACACACACACACACACACACACAACATACAACACACACACAACACACACACACACACACACACACACACACACACACACACACAACATACAACACACACACAACACACACACACGCGTGCGCGCGCGTGCAAGCAGGCACACAAAATCGCCTACTATAGTTTCTTGCAGAGTGTCCCATTTTAATTAGTCCAAGCAAATATCTTGAAAAATATGGAATATATGGAAAACCGTTTTAGACAAAAGTTGTAGGATATATTATATATATCAAAGGAGACAAATAATGTTAAAACCAATTTTCGAAAAAATTGATTTTTTTAAGGTCACATAAAGGCCATCGCCAGTTTTTAAAATAAAATTATATATTTTTTTACATAATAAGATTCTTATAATTATTTCACATATAAAAGTATTAAGGTAGAGTTATCAAAAAATTAATAATTTACGAAATATTTAATATTTAATTCTGGCATACATTTTGACATGAAATATAAAATATCTCGTAACCTATTCATTTTTTTGGTGACTGTATCTTAACATTTTAATGTACAAAATAATAAAATGAATTAATTGGTGTTCAAGAAAACACATTGCTGCTTCGCAAAAAATTGCAATTTGCAATAGGCAACATGTATTTTTTGAAATATCTCGCAAACTATTAATTTTTGATAACTTTACCTTAATACTTTTACATGTAGAATAATTAGAAAAATCATATCATAAAAAAATCAAACAATTCCATTAAAAAAATGGCGATAACGTTTATGTGACCTTAAAAAATTGATTTTTTCAAAAATTAGTTTTACCATAATTTTCCCCTTTGATATTATACAACATTTGTCTACAAAGTTTTTCCATATTTTTTGAAATGTTTGCCTGGGGCATTTAAAATGGCATAGTCTGTATATGTATATATTTTCTTTGTAATTGATGCAATTTAAAGATTTCATATATTTTTTGGAAAATATATATCACTTGAGATAAATTAGGTAACGCAACTTTATGACACAATAATTTTGTTAATGTAAGCATATCTTCGCAAAAATTGTCGTATTTGAAAAAAATTTTGTCACAACACCTCCACGGAAAGCCCGACTTTCGATGCCTATAAAGCAAGGCGAAAGTGATTTGCCTGCTACTTTACTTTCTGCTCGCTACGTCATCAATTTTCTTCCTTAAGGGGATCCTATAGTGGTAGTCGTTACCGACATTTAGTTAGATACATTAAATTTTAAATTGGATTTACAGAATTACAAAATTCTTTTACAAAATAAAAGTACGCACAAAAATGTAGAGCGCTAAGTCGATTTTACATCAAAAACAAAAAAAATTAAAAATTTGGACATATATATTTGTCACTAACGACAATATTTGTTTAATAAAAAAATACTGCAGTTTACATGTACAAAATAAGATACGTGCGCCTTAGGGAAAACATTTAAAAAAATATCGTGCAATTAAAACTAAGATTGAAAGTTAAAAAACCCAGAAACAAAAGTTGTATGTATTTAACTTTTATACTCTCTAAATTTCTTGGAGTGGGAATACTGCCACTCCAGTGAGATTTCACTTTTTTGGAGTGAGATCTCACTCCAAAAAAGTGAAATCTTACTCCAAAAGAGTGAAATCTCACTGGAGTGGCAGTATTCCCACTCCAAGAAATTTAGAGAGTACACAGCCAAAATGAGAATTTAAATCGCCAGTGAATAATAAAAAAATCAGCTTAAGTATCGTTTATTCGACCCAACTGGCCAATTTTATTTAAACAACGCTACGTTTCGACCGTAGATTTCGATTCAATTATTTCGGTTCAATTATCAATAAGCATATTGCCAAAAGGTTAAATCATCTTAAAAAATTGCATACCGTTACCATACGTCAAAGGTCTTAGTGATGTCATATGTCGAGGTTTAAGGAAGGTCAATATCAACACTTTGTTTACAATCCCTAAAAAACTTGCGTTAAGTACAAGCTTACACTTAAGCCTGGCCTCTAGAATTAAAGTAGGAAACGACACACTACTCGTAATTCGAAGGGAGCGAGAGATTGTATATTTTCTTCTCTCGTCAACAACGTAATATAATTTTAAAGACATAATAAGCATATATGAGCACATTAATATACATCCGAAAGATTAGTGTCAATACATAAAATATTTAATAGATAAACATAATCCTTTTAAATGCATTAAATTACTATCTTAACAATCTTCTTTAATAGTGAAGTATTTTATTGAAATAGTTGTCTCAGTGTACAATTTTCATAAGACTATGAATATAATCAAGTATAATTCTCGAGAATTTATCTCAATAAAAAGCTCATTCGTATTAAACCAATACACATACAGACAAGATGCATAAATATAACACATCATATAGAAAAAATAATCGGGCATAAAATAATACGTTATTCTCGAGCAGTAATGGAATAATTCGACTTAAAATACGGATTGATTAATTTATGATTATTATATCGTCTGACAAACGAGGTAGACAATTCTCAAAAGAAAGTAATTAATAATTAGAAGGATCATTCTTCTGTACAATTTCTACGAATTAATATAATACAATGTTAAACGATATATATATTTTATTACAAGTGATATTGCGAATAGACATGTCTTTTGTCATGTTTCATGGATTAATACGTACGTATATATATATATATATATATATATATATATATATAACGTATTGATCCATGAAACATGACAAAAGACATTCACGTCTATTCGCAATATCACTTGTAATAATCTGATTCCATCGGAGGAAATCACAACTCAGTAATTCAAAGCAACGGATTATGAATATGATGACTAATATAACGGTTAGTCTTTCCATAACGCGCGAAACTATCGTAGGTAGGTCTTAATATGTATAAAACGCAACTTAGTTAACATTGAAATGCTTAACAATACATGGTAAAGAAATCTCTTTTACATTAATGTTCTCAATAGTAACAATCTGGTTTAAGCAATTATTAATTGAATAGAAAAGAAAAGTGAACATTCGTATTGGTTGCAACCATAAAAGAAAAGAATGAATTTTATACTGAGCTCAGTCTCATGCAATGTGAAGCCATGCGGTTTCTTTCTCCTGAGGAAGTATTCCTCGAACAGCTCTCGTGACTTCTGAAACCAAGGATCGAAACGATGAAAGGACTGTAAGTCCATTATCTTACGCTGGACGACTATATAGCGCCCACTCTGAGATGATCGATGGTATAACAGAGATCGAAAAGTTACCTGAGAACTGAAGAATTCTCCGTATAGAATAATAAATCCTCGAAAAAAATTACATCTTTAAATTACGGCCGCAAGGGCATTCTCTCTCCTCCAGTAATGGCGGTATCGTCCTGCGTGTGAACACACGATGGGGTAATGGCGGCGGTATTCCTTCATTCCTCGTATCTCAAGTATCGGTCGTCAACCGCTCTCGACAGTGCCGACGTCTTCTTTTCACAGAGGCTTTCAGTACTCGCTTCACGAATAAAGATAAGTGCACGAGGAAAATAATACCGACCGATATTTTACAAATTATCGCAATATTTCACACAGTATCAATTACGCCGCCGAATCGTCTCAAGGCAGAGAACGTTGTTACTCAAAAGAGAGGTGAAAGACGAATGAACGCTCGTCGTGCCGCAACCACGTACGTGTCTGTTCCGCGCACGCGCCGTATCACGCACCGCTCGCGTGATCAGAGTCTGGGGCACAACGCGGTCTGCGCCGAGCGCGCGGATGAATACATGGTCTACGCTGAGAGCGCGGATACTCAACGACACAAGTCCCGCTATTTGTAGTAATTCTACCAAATGATATAATTACAACAACAACCACCACAGATAGCAGCTAATACACAATCTCTCCTTTTCATATCCGATTCTATTTTAACTAACTTGATTGCATAATTAGAAGGGGGAAAGACAGAATCGACGATCTCAAACAAACAGAGCATATACATATAAAATCAAATGTAAAGACTGCAATGCCACATACATCAGACAAACGAAAGGACACTTAAGCACGCGTCTCAGGGAACACCAGAACGATATTAAAAAGAATGTCAGTAATCATTCCGTAGTCAGTAATCATAGATTATCATATGGACATGACTTCGATTGGCAAAAGCCAAAAATTTTACACAAGGAGAAACAGACTAAAAAGAAGAAAATAGCGGAAATGTTCTTTATTAAACAATTCGACGACACCATAAATTTACAAAGAAACACAGAGAATCTCAACTCTTTACGAACGTATTATAAAAGAGACATAATTCCCCAATTTCTACTCTGTTCTCCCTCCTTAATCACCACAAGCGATCGTGTTTTGTTGTTCTTTTTGTTCGCTCATTATTAGTACTACCACAGAGCTGACAAGTCTTTCGACGATCGAACGACTAAAAAATATGTCGTTCCAAAGTACATTTTTATTTTTAATTAATCCCTTGGATCTCAACGCACAAATTATGAAAGCGCAATTTTATATATTTACTTATGGACTGTGACGTTGCACCGTGTGCACGTCACTGTATTCGCCACTCAAACCTTTGTATTGCGCGTACTACCTAGTTATTAGTTTTCAGGAGGAAGAGGCCGGAAGGCCCATTTTGGCAGCGTGGCGCCATCCGCCGGTGCGGCGAAGCGCCCCGATCTAGGGGGCCGCGAGTCGAAGCCGCGGAAAAGATTCCGGTACTGTTGCGACGATCGCGAGAGTGGACGAACGTCCGGCGAGGACCTCCCCGTTGCGCCGAGAGTAAGCGAGGGCGGCGGCCCTACGAGCACGATTGAGAAGGAAG
>NW_027509496.1:1392084-1394584 GCF_048541705.1 Temnothorax americanus | reverse complement strand
TTTTGTTCACTCCAATTATTGTCTCGCTCGCTCTTATTGTCATCTTGCTCACTTTTATACCTTCTTGCTCGCTCACATAACGAAAAATCAATAACTTTGCGTTACCGACATTAGCACGAAACGCAACCTAACTCGTGCACGTATGTGTTACCCCGTGGCCTAAACGTCGACGTTGGCTACGTTCATGTGCACGTTTTACGTCGATCCCAGAGGGCGTATCGCGTTCGCGGATCACCTAAAACCGGGCCGTGTAGTTTCTCATTCTTCTATCTGATATTACTACCCAATATCTCCATAGTGTGACATCTCTCATTGAAGAATTTAAAAAATTCTTCCGTTGTAGGCATGTGATCTTGATCTTGCTGCCTGATCTCTTCTTCCCATGCTCGCTGGGATTGATAATCTAACTTGCTTCTTGCCAGAAAAATAATGATTGTATCCCATTGGTCTGTGGGTTGGCCTAAAACTTACAAGGCCTTTAAATGCGTACGAAGGTGCATAATGAATTGGTTTAACGACACATGTTTGTCTTTTGTGACTGTAGGAAACTTTAACAACTTAGATAAATGACTATTGATAATTAACTTTTTATTCTAGTAATGACCTTTTAGTAGATCCCATTCCACAAGATAATTTTCCATCTACGTATTTAGGCTGCTTATGACTTGTAGCGCCTCGTCTTTTAACGTGCTTCGAAGGCATTGAAACTTTTGTACGTTTGACAGCTCACGATTATCGTGAATCAGTGATTGGAAAGCGTCTTTGAATAACATTCACTGATCATATTCGCCTGTAAAAATAGACAACTTTAGTGTAGGCAACTTTATATCAATGTTACCTTGCAATCCGAATTCTCGTTGTTCTCCTTGTTGTGCTTCCGGCGCTGGCTGCACCGCTATCTAAACTGCTGTTATAATCGTGCGAGCTTCATTCAGTGCCTTATAATATGCCCATTCGAATATTTCTCGTTCTCCTAATTCTTGTTGTGCAACTTGATCTATATCTGCTTCGTCATCCGCCTTTTTGACTTCTATTTGCGTCTGCGTCTCGTTGAACGCTATCCATATTTTTTGCAGCTTTTCCAGCCGCGCTTGTGCTTGTTCGCGGATTATTGCCTGCCCAAATATCAAAAAACTATTCACTCTTGTTACCTGGCCCTTTAGTTGCGCGCGTGCGACCTTCAATTTCTTCAATTCTACCATGTTGCTGTTGTACGATCCCGCGCTGCGAGGTTACGCGATAGGTTATGCTGCGATTCTGCTTGCAAATCTATCGATATGCTATCTCCAATCCAATTGTATCCACCCGAGCCCCACGTTGGGCGCCAAATGTTAACGAAGTACTAGGTATCTCTTGAATAAATCCGAGTGTTTTGAAATCCAAAATGCTTTATTCGAGCACGAGTGAAAACGTGCTGCTTACTTGTACAAATCGTGCGAACGAACCTAACACTAACGCTGGCGCTGCGCTAGCTGGCGCCAAAATACCAAGAAGTTAACTCGATTACTAACAGAGGGCGCGCAGCTTTAACACTATGTAGGAATTTTGTATCGCGAGAGGATTATGGTACCTCCGCGTGTCGGCCTACTACCGACGTATTGGTGAGAGGAATCAAGGATTGATTACACACTTAATAACTGGTAAAAATAATACTTTATTGCGAGCCACGCAATAGCCACGAGTCTCAGGATAATTCTAACGGTTGTTCTGAACACAGTTCTGCCAACCTCGTAACTCTCGCGTTGGCGAGAGCGCCAACCAATAGGGAACAGGAAGGCAGAGATGCTGCTCCCTACACACTCCTCCCCGAGTGTTATTAGCAACATAATCTTTAAAATAATATTCCACTTAACGAATGTGCTTACGCGTTTGGCTAGGTGCTATTGCACGAAGTTGACAATACCTTAACTTATAATATAATATACGTTTGGACGTGGCTAACTTATATCTAATAATATTACATAGAATAGTATCACTTATATATTCGGTCTTACGATTAAATTACTTCGGTTTAGTAGACGGCGCAAACGTGACTGTCTTACGAGAGTAAGTCTTAAGTACGGGTGGGTTTAGATTTACATTTTCAGGGGCCGTAGGAGGGTCGTCGGAAACGAAATATGCCGGTTTTAATAAATCGACGGACACGCTTTTAGTGTTTCCGTTGATGTCAATATTGAATACGTGCTCAGAGATGCGTTGCACTACCTTGTGCGGACCGGTGTATGGACGCTCTGAAGCCCTTTTAGCCATATTGCGTAAAAACACATGAGTACAATTATATAAATCTTTGAAGTAAAAGTCTTTTATGTTTGTGCGCGACGGGAACGGGCCGGACCTGGCGCATATATTTGCAAAACTTTTCAAGAAAATAATTGGGGTTGGGTGTATAATCATTGGGAAAAAAGAATTCCCCGGGAAGTCGTAAAGTTGTCCCGAACATGAATTCGGCAGGTGACGCATTAGTGTCAGCACAGACGTGCGACCGAAGTCCTAATAGAAC